>NC_061118.1:11822807-12076241 GCF_002878395.1 Capsicum annuum | reverse complement strand
ACTTCAGCCTATCAAAATAGGCTGAAGTAAAACGAGTATAACTCCTTACTTAGACATTGGATTTGGATGAAACCAATTGCATTGGAAAGAAGACTCAAATATCTTTCTTTTCATAGGTCGCAAATCTCTCAGTTCATTATATTAAGGGAGTTATGATCATTCTAAGTTGACCCAAAAATTCAGCTGGCCTCAGTAGTTTGTGTGCAGGAAATTTTCCTGCACATTTACTATTCCCAAATATCCCGACCACCGTTTTATAGTTTCGAACATACTCGATTATATCCAAAACCTATCCGTTTTTGTAAATCTTTATATCGTTGGAAAGATTATTCAATAACCTTCGCATGGAACCATTGATGGGCAAATTTCGGTATGAATAAAATAAAAAAAATTAATTTCATATTAATAAGACCAATACACGTACTTGAATACGGGGTGTTACAGTAGTCCACACTGGCTAAAAGTGAGCAGAATTAGTCATCCTATCCATGATGACCCAAATCGAATCAAACTGGTTTTGAGACCAAGGAAGACCGATAACAAAGTCCATATTGATCACTTTCCACTTCCATTTGGGCAAATCAATTTCTTAATAAAACCTTCCTGGCATTATGTGCTCAACCTTAACCTATTGACACACCATACACTTGGCCACGAAATCAACCACATTCTTTTTCATGCCATTCCACTAATAGATCTCCTTTAGATCTTGATATATCTTAGTCGTTCCAGGATGAACAACATAGTGCGACTCATGCACCTCAGACAAAACCCTTTGTCACAACTTATAGACATCAAGAACACACAACCTCTCTTGGTACCATAAAGTACCATCACCATTGATCTCAAACACCACTACATTTTGTCCACTAACGTCACTCTTGATTTTCATCAAGACAGGATCCAGCACTTACTTCTCCTTAATATTTTCACCAAGAGATGATCGAACCACTTCTTGCACCATCACATAACCATCCGTGAAGTCAAAACGGTGAACTCCAAGATTGGCCAAGTAGTGAATATACTTCACCAATTCCCGCATTCCTTTCTCCACATGATCCAAAACCCCCATGGATAAACTACTACGAGCATCAACAACCACACTATCCTTACCTAGGGGGTTGTAAAGACTCATATCATAATCCTTGAGAAGCTCAAGCCATCTTCTCTGCCTGAGATTAAGCTCTTTCTGAGTAAACATGTACTAAAGACTCTTGAGATAAAAAATGATATCCACGTGAACACCATATAGATAATGCTGCCATATTTTCAAATCAAACACAATCGCTAACAACTCCAAATTATGAGTAGGATAATTTCTTTCGTGCACCTTCAATTGCCTGTAAGAATAGGTAATCACCTTCCCATGTTGCATTAAAACACAACCAAGCCCTACCTGAGATGCATCACAATAAACCACAAACCTATCATTGCCTTTCGGCAAGGTAGGGATTGGTGCTAAAGTCAACTTATCCTTCAACTTCTCAAAACTCCCTCCACAAGCATCCAACCAAGAAAATTTAACCTTCTTCTGAGTCAACTTAGTCAAAGGAGTAGCTATCAAAGAAAAACTTTCCACAAACTGCCAATAATACCCTACTAAACCCAAAAAGCTTCGAATATCATATAGAGTCGTAGACATAGGCCACCTCTTTACCACAAAAAACTTCTGCGGATCCACCATGATACCTTAACTAGAAATTATATGACCCAAGAGAGTCACATCATTCAACCAAAAACTCACACTTAGAGAACTTGGCATACAACTGTTGTTCCTTTAAGGTCTGCAATACGAAATGGAGGTAATTAGTATGATCCACCTCACTTTTCTAATAAACCAGAATGTCATTAGTAAACACAATGATGAAGAGATTAAAATACTGCCTGAACACCTAGTTTATCAAGTCCATAAATGTTGTTGGAGCGTTAGTCAACCCAAATGACATCACAAAGAACTCAAAATGCCTATACCGAGTACAAAAAGCCATATAAGGGATATCCACCTCCCTAATATTAAGTTGATGGTACCCAAACTGAAGATCTATGTTTAAGAAGAATTTGGAACCTTGCAACTGGTCAAATAAGTCATCTATTCAAGGAAGAGGATACTTGTTCTTAACTGTCACCTTATTCAACTGCCTGTAGTCAATGCACATCCGAAAGGAATCATTCTTCTTGCGCACAAACAACACCGGAGCACCCCACGGAGAAACACTAGGATGAATAAACCCCTTGTCCAAAAAATCCTTAAATTGCTCCTTGAGTTCCCTCAACTAAGATGGAGCCATTCGATACATAGGAATTGAAATTGGACGAGTGTTTGGAAGCAAATCAATAACAAACTCTATTTCCCTATCTAGGGAAATACCAAAAAGATCATCCAGAAAGACCAATGGAAACTTATTCAACACAGTGACCGAAGACAAAGAAGGACCTTTTGAGTTAGAGTCTTTAACCCGAATCGAGTGAGATAAGGAACTAATTTCTCATTCAATAATAGATTCACCAAGGGACTTAAAGATAACCTTATGGGTTAAACAATCCAAAAATGCATAACAAGAATGCAACCAATCCATACCAAGAATTACATCAAAGTCTACCATATCCAAATCAAACAAATCCACCAAGGTCTGCTTGCTACCAACAGATACCACAAACCCTTTATAGACTCTCTTAGAAATAACTGAGTCACCTACCGAGGTAGAAATAGAAAATGGATCTAAAATAACTTTTGGATCAAACCCAAAAGATACATCCACATATAGATTCACATGAGAAAGAGTGAACCTTGGATCAAGCAAAAAATATACATCACAAGAGAAAAGTTGTAACATACCAGAAACGACATTAGGTAATGCCTTGGATTCCTGTTGGGATGCCAAAGTGATATGCCTAAATTACAACTCTCATTAGAAAGCGAAAGCGATCATCGTCAAATATAAAACCTAGCTAGGTTTGGTCAAATCCCACAGGGAATACTGTGTAAACTAAGTGTTATGATTATTAATAGACAGCTGATCGAAGGTTCTGGAATAAAAGAGATTTGATTGTTAATGGTGAGGTATGCTTGTAGTAAATCATGTTGCAACTAGTGAGTATACTTATAAGTTTTGATTCAATGAGAATGAATAAACTAGCATTATGTTCACCAAGATGTTACAGCAGTCAAGGTTGAGAGTTATCCCGAATTCCAACGTAACAAATTCCAATTACAAGAATTATTGAACTCTAACGTTCATCTATTCATTTTTCAATCTTAATGGATGATTACCCTTTAATTCTTTTGAACTTAAAAAATCTATTGATATGTTCAATTGTTTTCTCAAGTGGGTTAATACTGTTAAGGAATCAACCCTTAACCCAAAGGTTAAGCCCTTTAAGATCCTTGTAAATCTCCTCTTTTCCTAACACACATATTTTTACTCAAACAAGTGGTATTCTTGGGCTCACCCTTTAAGTTTGAAACCAAGAAAGATCATAAAAATGAAAAGGAGTTTATATAATTGCAATTAGTTACAGAACTTAGGCAAATCTCACAACCTTAAACAATTTATCACATCAAGACTCCAATAACCCTAGTTGTAAGAGGTTTAGCCACACATCATAGAAGAAGAAGAAGATTCCATTGTGTTTTTCATAAATAATTTAGAAAGTTACTTACAAAAATATCCAAATGATTGTTCTTGATCTTCAAAGAAGAATAGTAAATAAGATATAAAGATCCACACTATCAGCTTATTTGTCAAAGAATAGTAGGTTACAAATTGCTCAAAAGTTGAAAATGAGATAAAATACACATAATCTAAACCTAAACTGGGTATTTATATGTTTCCAGGTACTGGGTATTTAAAATTCAAACTTCAGTATTGTCGCATTACAATTGACGATCAGGTTGACGGGCCCGTTACTGGCCTGACAGTCTGTCATTGAAAGTCCCAAAATCCTTCATTTTTTTTAAGAAGTGATGGTCAAGTTGGCAGGCTGTTAATGGTCTGACGGTCCATCACTTGGATCGTCGCTTCATCACTCAAGGGGCAACTTTCTGTTTCATACTGATAGCCAGGTTGACGGCCCGTCAGAGGTCTGACGGTTCATTACTTAAACCTCACTTAGGTTATCCATTCTATCCATTTTGCTTATGTTGACGAATACCCTGAAGGTTCGTCATATGGTTGACGGCCCGTCATTTTTTTTTTCTTATTTTCCAAGTTATTTCTTCAGCTAAGTCCTTAACCATAAAACATTAAAACCTAGCATCAAATACACCATCGTTTACCTAAAAACGCACAATTACCCCACGTAAAAAATGTAAAATATTCCATACAAAGCTGGAACATCAACACCCTCAACTTAAGATAATTGTTTGTCCTCAAGCAACCCAACACCATATTATATGCATTAAAAAGACAATGATGGGCATTCAATTATTCATCTATGCGTGATACAAACTTTCAACTGTCACCTAACTCATGTAGCTTTAACACATTAGGATCTATAATTGGCACTAGTTCCAAATCAACACGTACATGATCACAGAATTAAATAAAAACAAGTATGGCTCAAGTTGCCCTCACACTCAAATAAGTTCACCACACTTTGTTTAGTTAACCTGTGGACTATAAAATAAGACTCTCATTCTCAAAAAAAAGTTACAAAAACAACATACATACCCATAAGCTTGCCCTTATCATCTAATGCCCCCCTACAGTTGATTTACAAAGATCAAATAGGACTTTCTATAGCTCGTAATGCGGTTTTGGTGCTAGTTGAAGAATGATTTTGGGGAAGTGACTTTCAAGTTCAAATTTCACTCTCTTCATCCTTAACTTCTACTCACCATGATTATTACTTTTCTTCTTCACTTACAATACTCAAAGAAGTTCACCACACTTTGTTCTAGTTGTACACACTATGCAAGAACTATATCAAAATACTCGTACACACAGGCAATAAGCTCATACTTATCCCACAAACTCTTGAGTTCTCGTCACATGATCATGCTTACTTTATCTTTGCATCCTACTGCCAATCACAGATTCAAAATAGTTGATCAACAAATATTTAGTGACAAGAAAGCATTCTCATACACAAGCATATTTACAGTATTCTGCCATAATTCTTCATCCGTACATATATACAAAAAGTGCTAAAAGAAAAGAACATGAAACATTTATAATATAATCACAAAACGATACTTACATCATGATACATAAGAAAAAAACATAAACAATCTAAACATGATGGTTCTACTAAATAGCACATGAAAGAAAAGAACACAGGCAACCAAAACCCCCGTGGTGACTAAAAACACAAAAAGTAACCCACACCCACTAAATAAAAATACTTTTTCCTCAAATACATGAATAATAAGGTACAAAGGAGTGAAATACTTAAAAATCCTTTCAAGCTAGTGAGTCGGTCGAATGTTGTGAGGCTTCTTTGGCCTCAGGTGCAACATCAGTGACTCTAATAGTGGTAGGGGTGCTAACAACAGGTTCCTCCTAGATTGGAGGTATCTCTAATAGCACTAGAGTAGATATGGCCCCCTTTACTAGGGCTGAACTAGTAGAGACTCCCGTTACTTCATCTTCAACCTTTTTCTTTCTTTTTTGGTCATCTCTCTTTGATCTCTTAGCAACTTTTCTTATATATCTAGCTTCTCTTTCCTAAGGTGTCATATATTCACGCCTCCTTCTCCTTGAAGTCTGCCTGTCAGCACTTTCATTAACCTGCTCACCTTTATCTTTCAATAGCCTACCCATAAGATAAATGAGGCCCTCATCATCATCACTAATTATTAATGCAGGATCAAAAGCAGTTTGTGATGGTTGCCTTTTTAGCTCAGCAATGTTAGCCTATGCTTTCCAAAACTCTTCCACAAACTTAGCAAAATTTGGAATTGATAACTCATTCACCCACTTGTTCATATGTTTCTACATGTCATCTATCCTGGTATGAATATTTTGATAAGGTCTGTAGGCTTTCTCAGTAATGCATTCAACGAATGGCTTGAATTGTTTTACCCATGCATTCACCTACTTCTCAAACATTTTCTGGGCTCTCACAGATTTGGCAAAGTTCTCTTATGCCAGTTAGTATTCAGAATATTGAGGTAGGACAGATGCAGTGTCTGTAGTTTCTCCCACTGGGGGCATAAAAGCTGATCCTGCAGAAGCATGGGAAGGCACATAATTCGGTGGCACATAAAATATAATTGATAATGGCATACCTATGGGGATCTCAGATATCCCTGGGGTTGGAGCTGACTGTTACTAATAGGCAGGTGGCTTATTGGCTCGCATCTCATATTTTGAATTATTCTCCGTTTGCTTAATGTCCTGCTTGTGACTTTCCCAAACCTCATTGTCAACTCCTCTAATCAAAGGCATATTTGCTTGTCTGCATAGTTCCATGATCAAACACGAGAATGGTAAAGAACTCATCACTTTATGTGCATGAATGAATATCTCATCAATAATAATATAGTTGAAATCAATCTTCATCCCGTCAACCAGACTAGCAACCAACACTGCCTTGTGACTGTCTAAGTTTGCATCTCCCCTTGTTGGTATCAATCACAGTCTGACAATCGCCTACCAAAACTTAGCCCAAAAGTAGGGATGATTTAGTAATCTATCTTTGGTATTATGTACCCATGATGGGTTACCATCATCAGTGAGAAGCCTAGATAACCAAGGCCTTTGGCTGGAGGTCGTCTTCAGGCGATACCTAAGTTTTGATATGGCCGTTGGTGCCTCATAATCAGGCCCAAGTAGCATCCTATTTAGCGTGCGGGTAGAGATATCAATGGTGACCTCTCTTATAGGAACTGCTTCCCTATTTGGCAAGTCTAAAATTCTGGTACCCTTGGGACAACCCTTTTCTACCAATGCCAAATAGTTGGCAAAAAACTCTCGTATGATATTGGGATAGTATGTCCCAGGAGGTTTGCTCATCCACCCTAACTTGTACTTATTAAATCGTTGCTCAATCTCTAGGTACTCATGAAGCTCGAAAGTGACTATTTGGTGCTCCTCTGAGATGGGCCTCTTTTATCTGCCTATTTACTGTTGGTTCAAGCCCATCAAGGTAGTGCTTCCTTACTCCTTCAATCTGCCACCGAATTGCTTCCCACATCTGAGGGTCCCTTCCTTTAATCACATTAGCATCTTGAGTTTCCAATGCCTCAACTTGGTCGGGGTTTAATGTGTTAACCCCTTCCTCGTTGGGGTTGGAATTAGAACTGCTGCTTCTATCACTCTCACTCTTCTCCTCAGACTGGAAGAGTAATTAAGTCGCTCACTGATAAGTATTGAAGGCAGATACTTTTTCACTGTGTGCTGGTTTACCTCTACCCCTTGCTTCTTAAGATCTGCCAGCCCCTGTGTGGGGGTAGTTTCCTTGCCATTTTGCCTGAACAGAGAACAAACCATCAATTTCTTATCAGAATCAGAGTGAAATAATGCTCAGAATTGCATTGACGGACTTTCTGATGGTCTGTCAAGGTGTCCATCAACTGAAATTTCCAATTTCCTCTTTCTCTTTGTCAAATTAGCAAACATCTGGTATGCATCTTATCATTATTCACAATAATCACCATATCAATTCAACATTTAAACACTAGTATCACCAATTGTGGCCATGTGTTATTCAGACTTCACCCAGAACAGTATTTACCAGAGTTTAATTGAATCAGAAGCATAACAGCAACAACAAGAAAAAAAATTCTTCAAACATTATCAAACTCACATGATTCATGTTCTTTATTTCAAAAAGAGAAGTAGAGATTTGATCATACCTTATCCTTGAAGCACTCTTCAATACCCTAAATTTGCAAAAGCTTAGAACAAACTATACTATTCGGATTTTCTTAGTGAGTGATTTAACTTTGATTTTGATGAAAAGACCAGAAGAGGGCCGTAGTTTAAATAGAAAAATGAGTAGATGAAGAGTCCTAAGATGGGATGTATTTGATTTCCACAATGAATGTACAGGAATTTAAATGGTTTTGGGAGTTAAATAAGTAGGAACGTGTGTGTAACTGACTCTCATTACCCATTAAATATGTTTTGGTTTGGATCAAAATAACTACATGAACCTTTGATGACCCGACCTATTCTTTTAAAAAGGTAGGGTTTTTCGAACGGGAAACCTGACGATCCGTCAAGTGACTGACGGTCCTTCGATTCCACCATAAATTCTTACCAGATCTTGATTTATTATGCCATACTACGATGGTGAAGGTGATGGTCCAATAAAAGGTTGATGATCCATCGTGGTGTATGTCAGCTCTTATCCAGCGCCTCAATTTTTCAGATCTATATTGATGGTAACTTTGATGGTCCATCGAGGATGTGACGGTCTGTCAGTTTAGCCATCAAGCCTTATCTAGAATATCTATTTTTTTCCATGGCTTTGATGGTTTCAGTGATGGTCCATTAGGGTATTTCTGGCCCGTTAACATTCCCGTCAACCTCCCTCAACTTGATCAGATTCTATTTTCCTATATTTTTATTCCCGCACACTTCAACAAACACATCAAATTGCACCAAAAGAAACAAATAACTCTAACAAAACTTACAACAACACATTATGGGTTGCCTCTCACTAACTCCTAATTTAATATCTCGGCTAGACTCAATTATCACGATTACACAGACTTCATTGAGATAAACTATACTTAAGTATTTAACCGAGTCCATTGGCCCAATATATGGCTTGACTCATTTCCCACTGACTTTGAAGATACTTCTATCTTTGTTTCCAAGTTTGACTACTCTAGATGAGTAGACCTGTGTAGCTCTAAATGGGCTAGACCACTTAGACTTAAGTTTACCTGGGAAGAGCTTCAGTCTGGAGTTGAAGAGCAATACTAATCGCCTTTCTGAAAATCCCACTTTTCAATCCTCTGATTGTGGTATTTCTTCATTCTTTACTTGTACAATTCCGATCTTTCATAAGACCTGAGATAAAATTCATTCATCTCATTCAGCTGCCCCAATCTTAGCTCCTCTTTCTCCTTCCAATTTAGATTTAACCTCTTGAGTGCCTACAAAGACTTATGCTCTAGCTCAATCAGCAAATGGCATGCTTTTCCATAGACTAGCTGATATGGAAACATCCCAATAGGTGTCTTGAAAGCTGTCGGCTATGCCTACAAGGCATCATTGAGCTTCCGAGATCAATCCTGTCAACTTGCGTTAACCGTTTTGGATCGAATTGCCTTTATCTCCCGATTTGAAATCTCCACTTACCCACTGGTCTGTGGATGATATGGAGTTGCTAACTTATGCTGTTTCACCCCATATTTTGCCAAGGAAGCTCAAAACACTTTGTTGCAAAGATGGGATCCTCCGTTGCTTATAATAGTGCGTGGTACTCCAAAGCGAGAAAAGATATTTTTTTTTAGAAAGACAACCACTCTTTTGCCTTCATTGTAAGCCAAGGCAACGACTTCCACCCATTTGGACACATAGTCCAAAGTAACCAGGATATACTTTATCCCATAAGAGCTTACAAATGGCCTCATGAAATCAATACCTCGGACATCGAACAATTTAACCTCCATTATTTTCGTCATAGGCATCTCATGGTGTTTTGAGATTGACCCTCGTCTCTGGCACTGGTCGCATCTTTTTAATAATTCATATGCATCCTTGAACAAGGTTGGACAATAATAGCCACTTTGCTGTACCTTTCTTGTAGTATGATCACCCGCATGGTGACCCCCAACTGGTGAAGCATGACAAGCTCCCTGAATACTCAACATGTCAACTTATGGGATGCACCTTCTGATAATATTATCAATATAACACCAGAATAAATATGGCTTATCCCAAAAATATCTTGTAACATCGTGGAGAAACTTCCTTTTTTGATGGAAGAAATGATCTTCCAAAATAAGATCGTTTACTACATAGTTGGCAAAGTCCACGTACCAAGGTACCCTTTCAAGTACAACAACAAAGATTTTCTTATCAGGGAATACATCATCAATTTTAAGTTTATCTGTGACTGTCTGATTTCCCTCAAGCCTGGATAGGTGGTCTGTGACCTAATTTTTGCATCATTTCCTATATTTGACCTCAAAGTCAAACTCTTTCAGAAGCAGCACCCATCTGATTAGCCTTATTTTAGCATCCTTTTTCACCATAAAATATCTCAAGGCAGCGTGGTCTGTATGAATCAATACCTTGGTTCCCAACAAGTAAGCACAAAACTTCTCAAATTCATAGACAACCACAAGAAGTTCCTGCTCAATAACATTGTAAGTCTTCTGCATTCCATTAAATGCCTTGCTTGCATAGTAAATGGGGTGAAATAATTTTTCTTTCTTCTAGCTAAGCACAACCCCAAGTACTACTCCACTTACGTCACACATGATTTCGAATGGCCTAGACCAGTCTAGAGAAACAATATCTAGGGCAGCCACCAGTTTCTCTTTAAGGTATTCAAATTCCTTCCTACAATCATCATCAAATACAAACTTAGTCTCCTTCTACAACATCTTGCACAGTGGATTTGCAATTTTGGAGAAGTTTTTAATAAATCGGCGGTAGAATCCACCATGACCCAGGAAACTACAAACTCCATTCACTGAGATAGGATGGGGTAGTTTCTCTATAACCTCTACTTTCTCTCATTCAACCTCAATCCCCTTGGCTGAAATTCGATGTCCAAGTACAATGCCTTTCTTCACCATGAAGGGGTATTTCTCCCAGTTCAGCATGAGATTGAATTCCTCATATCTATAAAGCACTCCACATAGGTTCACCAAACATAGTTCAAATGAATCACCCACTATAGAGAAATTGTCCATGAACACCTCAAGTGTGTCCTTCATCATGTCAGAGAAAACTGACATCATGCACCGTTGGAATGTGGCGGGTGCATTACATATACCAAACTGCATTTGCTAAAATACAAACATTCCATACGGGTATGTAAATATTATTTTCTCCTGATCTTTTGGGGCAATTGAAATCTGATTGTATCCCGAATACCCATCCAAAAAGCAATACCAACCCCTTCCTTCCAAACGATTAAGCATCTGATCTATGAAGGGCATTGGGAAGTGATCCTTTAACGTCCACGAGTTCAACTTTTGATAGTCCATACACACTCTCCACCCTATCACTAGTCTAACCAGAATCAACTCATTCTTCTCATTAGCAACTACAGTCATGCCCCCTTTCTTGGGCACACATTGCACGGAGCTCACCCACTTGCAGTTGGAGATGGGGTACACTACCCCTGCATCAAGCCATTTTTTAATCTCTCTTTTAACCGCTTCTTGCATCGGTGGGTTTAATCTGCATTGATGCTCAATAGTTGGTATTCACTCTTCCTCTAGCTGAATTTTGTGGGTGCAGATGCCCATCGAAATACCAACAATATGAGTAATCATCCACCGTATAACCCTTTTGTATCTCTTAAGCACAGAGATAAAGGCTTCCACCTGCTGCTCATCCAAGTCTGCTGTAATGATCACAGGTAAGGTGTTTCCACTACCTAGAAACACATGCCATAGATGGCTTGGTAGCTCTTTTAGATGGCTCGATAGCTCTTTCAGTTCCAACACCGGTGGCTCTTTAATAAATGGCTTAGCCGGTGGTGTTGGATGATTTTTGAGGTTGATATACAGCTTCTTGGGAGCATATGAATATGATCCCATTCCTGTCAGGGCACATACTATCTCCTCATATTCTTCGATACCCTCACTATCAAAATTCATTAATACAACAGCAAAAGTTTCAAGAATAATTTTTTCCTCAATCGGCACCTCTTGCTCATCTTCATAATATACATCGACAATGGAGAATACACTCATCTTTTTGTGTTGCTTCATCAACTAGCAAACAACAAATCAGACTACCTCATTCTTGAGCCTAAACTGCAGCTCATTTGCTCGCAAGTCAATCAACACACTCCCGATTGTGAGGAAAGGTCTACCCAAGATTATGGGTACCTCGAAGTCTACCTCATAATCCAGGATTTCAAAGTTGGTAGGGAAAATAAAACTGGCCACTTTCCCAAGCACATCATATACTATACCAACTAGTTGCTTTACTGATCTACTACCATCACAAGTCTTATGTTAGTAGGTGTGGGATCTCCCAAACCCAACTTCTTATAAACTGCCACTAATATCAGATTAATATTTGCCCTAAGATCACACAGGGCCTTCACAAAATCCAGCGATCTAATAGTACACAGGATAGTGAATGCTCTAGGATCTTCTTTCTTTTACACTAAGGATTTTGTAGAAATAACACTACAACGGTGAAGATTGTCCACTGGTTTGTAGCTCACTGTCTTCTTATTTGTGAAAAGGTCCTTCATGAATTTAGCGTAGCCTGGCATTTGTTCTAGTGCCTCCAACAAAGGTATATTTACTATCAGCTATTTTAGCATTTCCATGAACTTCCTAAAATGGAGGAAGTGGATTTGGCATAATAGTAACCACTGCCTCCTCTTCCTTTTCTTTCTATTTCTCTAACTCATCAATCTACTGATGGTTAGATGGAGTCTCATCACTAGCTATCTTCTCAGACTCCACTAGACGGTCTTGTTCTGCTTCCGCATCCAACTCCACCATATCATCAATTACAGGTTTGCCTACAGAAGGGCCTGATAATACTTTACCACTGCGGGTGGTAATCACTATGCAAGAACCATCATTCAGTGGGTTTTGTATTATGTCACTCAGCAGTGTACCGCTCTTTCTCTAATTTAATATCATACATAACTGGTTCATCTACTGCTCTAGTTGTTTGATGGAAGTTAAATATGAGTCAACTAATTGAATCATAGATGATAAGTCGCTCTTCATTTTTGTAACCCCGGTGTTAGTCGTCTCTATCCCTTTCAGTAACTTTGTCATTATGTCTTCCAAAGATATTTTTCCAAAATTAGTAGCAATAGTATCATGATTCCCAGGAGGTACATACAACTCACTTCTTTCATTCTTATTCTTCCAGATCCCTTAGTCACGATATTTGTAAGCAAATTTATCATATTAGTTTTGACCTTGATTTTCGTTGCTATTACCTAAAAAAACCCTGATTATTTAGATAGTTAGCCTCCTCCCTAGAATCAGACTCGGCTCCCCTACTTTGTGACCACATGGCCTTCACCTTCTCTGTCTCCCTAGATAATAGATGCTTGGTGAGTAAGTCCATTTGAGTCTTCATGTGGACCATGTCTTGATCTTGTTCTTCCTATCTCCTTCAATGTTTGGCTGTCAGACCACTAGACATAGTAGAGCTTGCTACCTCAGAAACCCTGGTATGCAAAGCTCTACTCTATTTAGTCATTCTATCAAGCATTTTTGAAGCCTCAGGGAAAGTATTCAAGGCTTTACACAAAGTCTCCATTAGATGTACATCATTCATTTTATGGTTGGGGATTACATCAACTTTTTTTGGAATCTCTCCTACATTTCATGAAGAGCTTTGCTCGAAAGATGCCTGAAATTACTTATCTCATCCCTCAATTGTAAAATTCTTATGGAGGAAAGAACCTTTTTAGTAAAGGTCCTTTCAACTACCTCCAGTTTGTTATAGAATCAGGAGTCAACCCATTCAACCACAATGTTGCCTTCCCAAACAGAGACAAAGGAAATAGCCACAGACGGATCGCATTTTGCCTTACTCCTGGATTATCAAAAGCTTTACAAATAGTGATGAATTTCACTAGATGCATATTTGGATCATCACCAGGAAGTCCGCCAAAAAACACTTTAAGATGAAGCAACTGAATCATAGTACTTGTAATGTTAAAATTAGCTTTGGGTGCCAAAGGTGGAGAGATGCTAGCTCCAGTCTCCCCAGATCCATCCATATCATCCTCATCGTCATCGAGATCAAACTGCATAGCTTGGTAGTCTGGTCTATCTCTGAATGGACAGTTTCTATTCACAGGTGCAGCTATACCTTTGGCACATCTTCTGTCAGCCTGATGGATTAAATCATCATCTCCAAGGTCCTCATTATTTGGAGTAGGCTCTTGAACGGGTAGCCCTTTATTTTGTTGATTCACTTGAGCTCTAGCCAATGCGGCTAGCGTATCTGGTTCTTGCCGATCTACCATTCCGCCGATTAATTGAGGTTTCGTATAAAATAATAATAGTGGTTCTCCTAACCTCCTCGTACGTGGTATGGAAAGTAAAGATCCTGTAACAAACAAAAATAACAAGTAAAATTAAAATTAAAATTAAGAAACTTGACCAAATGTCAATTAACACTCATAAACTAAATTGACAACTATATTCCCAGACAACGGCACCGAAATTTGATACGCCCAAATTACAACTCTCGTAAGAAAGTGTAAGCGGTCGTCGTCAAATATAGAACCCAACTAGGTTGGGGTAGAATCCCACAAGGAATACTGTGTAAACAAAGTGTTATAATTATTAATAGACGATCGATCGAAGGTTCAGAAATAAAAGGGGTTTGTTTGTTAATGGTGAGGTATGCTTATAGCAAATTGTGTTCCAACTAATGAGTATGCTTGTAAGTTTTGATTCAATAAGAATGAATAAACTATGATTATATTCCCCAAGATGTTACAACAGTCAAGGTTGTGAGCTATCCCAAATTCTAATGTAACAAATTCCAATTGCAAGAATTATTGAACTCTAATATTCATTTATTCGTTTCTCAACCTTAATAGGTGATTACCCTTTAATTCTTTCAAACTTAAAGAATATACTGATATTTTCAATTATTGTCTCAAGTGGGTTAATCCTGTTAAGGCATCAACCCTTAACCCAAAAGTTAAGGCCTTTAAGATCCTTGTAAATTTTCTATTTGCCCAACACACACATTTCTACTCTAACAAGTGGTGTTCTTGGGCTCACCCTTCAAGTTTACAACCAAGAAAAATCATAAAAATGAAGAGGAGTTTATACAATTGTAATTAGTTACAAAACTTAGGAAAATCTCACAACCCTAAACAACCCATCATATCAAGGCTCTCATAACCCTAGTTATAAGAGCTTTAGCCACACATCATAGAAGAAGAAAAGATTCCATTGTGTTTTTCATAAATAATTTAGAAAGTTACTTACAAAAATATCCAAAGGATTGTTCTTGATCTTCAAAGAACAATAGTAAATAAGATGTTAAGATCCATAATATCAGTTTATTTCTCAAAGAATAATAGGTTACAAATTGCTCAAAAGTTGAAAATGAGATAAAATATACCTAATCTAAACCTAGACTGGGTATTTAAATATTTCCAGGTATTGGGGATTTAAAATTCAAACTTCAGTATTGCTGCATCACGATTGCCGGTCAGGTTGACGACTAATCAGTGGCCTGACGGTTTATCACTTGGACTGTCACTAAGAGTCCCAAAATCCTTCATTCTATTTAAGAAAAGACAGTCAAGTTGATGGGCTGTCAATGGTCTGACGGTCCGTCATTTAGACCGTCGCTTCATCACTTGAGGGGCCACTTTTTGTTTCATACTGACGGCCAGGTTGACTGCCCATCAGAGGTCTAACGGTTCGTCACTTGGACCATCAGTTGGGTTATCCATTCTGTCTATTCTGATTAGTGTTGATAGACACCCTGGAGTTCCGTCATATGGTTGACGACCCATCAGTTTGACCGTCAGTTCCGTTTTTTCCTATTTTTCCAAGTTATTTCTTTAGCTAAGTCCTTAACCTGAAAACATTAAAATCCAGCATCAAGTCCACCATTGGTTCTTAAAAATGCATGATTACCCCTCATAAAAAATGTAAAATGTTCTGTCTAAAATTGGAACATCATAAATCATACAACCGGTTTCGACAAAAACTAGAACCAGGAGCAGTAATAGAAGCAGATGCCACACCACCAGGTGTAAAAGCAGAAGATAAAGTCATGAAAATCTTATTCACCCCAGTAGTAACCTTATTGACCGAACAATTCCTAAGCCGATGGCCTGTCTGGCCATACTTAAAGTATTTGTCCCTTTCTTCCTCGTAATAACCCCAATGAGGATGACCACAAAAGCGATAACGAGGACATAAAAAAACTGAATGACCTCCGCTCTCCTGAGATTGGGCAATCTGTGCCTTAGAATTATCACCACCTTAATGATACCTGTCTTCTGACTGGTAAGGAGCACTTTTAGAAAAGGAGCTAGAACTCCCTCACTTCTTCTTCTGCCACTTGCCACCATCTCTAACATCCTAAGACAGAGCACTTCCCTGATCAGAAAACCCACTCCTCTTTCCCTGCCTATCCCCAAACTTCACCTGTCTTCTCTTCTCATTCTCAACCTACTATATATGAACAATCAACCTCGATATATTCATATCCTTAATAAGCAATGCAGTCTTGCTCTCCAAGATCAAATCTCTATTCAACCCAGTAGCGAACTTCCTTATTCTCGACCTCATATCAGTCACCAAGTCAAGAGCATACTTTGATAGCTGATGAAACTTCAAAGCATATTCCTTTACTAACATCCTCGCCTACCTGAGGTTTACAAACTCCTCCCTCTTAGCTTTCCTTAACTCTTGAGGAAAGAACTAATCCAAGAATGCATTAGAAAAGGCCTCTCATAACCCTTCCTATTACATATCACCTTTATCCCCATCCCACTCCTCATAGCACTAATAAGAAACATCTTTGAGATGATAAGCTGCAAGGTCAACCCCCTCTATATTAGTAGCCTACATCACCTAAAAGATCTTTTATATCTCATCCAAGAAGCCTTGTGGATCCTCCCCTACCTTTATACTAGTAAAAGTAGGAGGACCCATCTTCACAAATTAACCAACCCTTATGGCCTCTACAGATAAAGTACCAGTCGCACCTCACTCAGCCTGAGTAGCAACCAGTTGGGCAATAATATAAATAGACTGACAAAATCTTGCATTAATCACGTTACCCTAAGGGTCCTGAGGAGAACTAGCCAGGATAGAAGGAACTCTAGCACCATCAGGAGTAGGACCATGAGATCAAAAATGTACTTTAGATGTAGGATGTATCCCTTCATCATTATCCCCTGATAGGATAAAAGAATTTCCTTGTGTTCCAGATCTAGGAGGTATGATCTGAAAGACAAAAAAACAAGGATTAGAAAAGATTCTAGGATTGAGAACACAAAATTAAAGATCGATTACCAAGAAAGTCAAACGTTCCTAAATGTCTTATAGCCTCTCCCTTATTAGTGTGCCACACTTCACACCACTAAAATATACTCTACTCGACATGGCTTTGTGAACTCCCAAGTGACCATGAACCTAGGATCTGATACTAACTTAACACTACCCGACCCATGACCTTATTATAGTAGGCATCCCAAGTCTAATCCAGATTGGGGACCACCCATTCTATCCCAACCTAACCACCTATATCCAACCTTAAATGGGTAGAATTTTGAGCATATAAGAAGATAGCATAAATGCTCTCATGAGGAACTAGGATAGGGTCACCACCATGACCGACCTAATCGTGTCCACCCATACTAAACCAACTATCCAACCATACCAAGCCAAACCAAAGGCCATAAACCAGGCCATAAGCAAATAAGTATCAAACTATAATATTATAATCAATCCAAAAATGTGATGGGATGGAGCAACCAACAATATCATCTAATGATGTTACCCCATCAGCTTATTCTAATGCTAAGGCTGCCACCTATTCTGATCCTGACCAATACCTATTCTAATATCGCCAATACTAACCCCCAAAAGTACCACAAAGCCTCTATCCAAAAGAGTAAACAAATTTGGTTGGGACATGCCCCCAACTATGGCTAAAACCAATAACAAAATGAAAAAAAAGTGTCTAACAATATCCATAATGTGAAATGATGCCTTTCAAAAGGATGAAAGCTCACTACTTAAGTATAAATGTTTATACTGAATCCGCATGCTAAATAAGAGGAGTATAATGGCCAATTCCTGCATAGCATGTGTATATAGCCGCCAGTAGACAGGGTTAGTGAGTGATCGCTAGCATGAATCTCTGGATAAAGATAAAATAATGACTGTTATAAAACTAAGTAAAACCATATAATGCATATAACCATCCATATATAAGTGCTAGGAAAGAGAACCGGGTTTAGTATGCTTTTAAAAACTTTACCTGGGCTGTGTGGCTTGGTCGTCCTAAACCACCCACGAGCTATATGGTTTCAACTCCTCCTGCTGAAAGGGCCCCAGTGCGTGTAGCCGCATGACCAAGGAAGTATCTCATGAAATGACTAGTATATCCTATAATAGTTTGACATCATGCACACGGTCCACTAAGACCAATCCTTGTATCAGCAAATAGGAGTTTCCAGTTTTTATCCCTCTAGGACCGCTACCTTTCACGGCTTTGCTACATACCCTTCCATTAATGCCCAAATAAAATTAGTTTCCAAATAACCAAACTATTATCCATTTATTAACCAAGGCCAATATTAGTGGTATCGTCATATCACCACTTACTTGCAAGTAATATCCATAGTCAAACCCTTTAGTTTAAGAGGACTTTTAAGTGCCCTTCATATACCATATTAAACCACTTGGGAGACTTCCATATTTCCCACAAGAATAACCATTTAGCCTTTTCAAACTATTTAAACTATGCATAATTCCTTTACCATGTTTAAAACATACAAGAGTTCCATTAAAAGAAGTCAATGCAATGAACATATCTTTATAAGTATTTTATCAAACACCTTGGGGGTGTAATATAATCGAAACCAATTCCAAAGACCATTAAACTGTTACCATGCAAATCAATTGTCCAAAACCACCATTAATGCATATAAAAGCATAATTAAAACCATAGGAAACCATAACTAAGGATTTAATATCAAAACCCCCAAATAATAGTTGAAAACCATAATCATGAAATTGTAAAACCATGATATCAATCATATAAACCATGATTTTAGTTGAAATTACAATGAGGGAAGAGATCATGACTTCTACCTAAGAACTGATGGAAAGAAATCACCAAGACAAGCCTAAAGTAATCCTCAAGATAAAACCCCAGCCTTCTTGCCCCAAAAGCTCTTGAGAGAATTATGGAATATTTTGGAATAGTATCTAAGTTTTAATGGATAGAATAATAGGATACATAACCTCCTAAGTTTATTAGAAGTCGTGGGTCCTAATTAGGATAAGTAGGGAAATAACCAGAATACCCCTACTTAAATCTCTTAAAAACTCGACACAAGGATACAATTGACCCATGCGGGTTGTACCCTTCCAATATGATTGGTACCTATCACTCTATCCTAGCCTTAACCATTACATCAAGCACTATTCAGTATATGATCTATCTAACCAAGTCGTAACTACAACATACAATTTGTATCCGTAACTCGTATCTTGGACAGAAGAGGATCAAATATTAACCATTATACGAGTCCCTAATATGACTCGTACCAAGCCCTATGAATCATACCCCTAAGTCGTACCTATTCCAGTGACCAAAACCATCCTACTAACCAACATTGGTCAGTATACGACAGGGCCATACCACTTGTAACCTAATATATGCTCATACCCTAGAGTCATATTTGGTCCGGAGAATGGAAATTCTAAGAAATTTTCTAAGGGTCAAAACCCAAGATATTTCAGAAGGTCCATAATTATATTTCTTTAAATTAATCCCCAATTCAATATCTTTTCACTGGAATAGTGTTTCTAATTTACAATTATTAGTTTTTTCTCAATTTCATCTTCAAACCAACTTCGATTCCTAATTTTTAAATGGATTTTAAAGGTTTTACCCGATAAATCTTAAACATATTTTTTCTATAATTTGAACCTCATTTTTAACTCATTTTTTCTGGGGTTTTTAGCTGTAAACTCCTAAAAACATGGGGAATATATTTTTGAAATAAAGTTATAATTTTGCCCATCTTTTCTGAAAACCCATTTTGGGGGTTCTTTTTGACCTCGACTTGAAACTAGGCAATATGGGTGTCTTTGGCTTTCTTTTGATGTGTATATTCTATATTTTGATGTTTTAGTTGATTTTAGATCCATTCATAAGGAAGTGAGGCTTTGGTTTGAAGTATAGTGAACCGATTTCAACATTCAAGGTACGTTATGGCTTAACTCTTTCTAGGATGAGTAGTTAATTTTTATGCAAAATGCATGTCAAAGGCATAGGAACAAAGCATGAAAATGGCTATCTTATTTTGTTATGCCCATGTTGGGTATATATGTGATATTATGTATGGTAGATTTTGTATATTATGTGCTATGTATGACCATGTGGGGTTCTATGAGATGTTGATAGCCTATATAAATGAGAATAAATGTTTTTTGTTAATGAAAAGCATGTTGTGGTACCGAATATGTATTATGATGTATTCATACTCTATTAGCATATAAATCCTGTTGAAATTCATAAATGGTTGCAAATATTGAGTGGATATTTTGCTCATGTGATTGACATATTGGTTAGTTGTGGAAATACTCATTGTGGTTAGTTGTGAGCATTACATCATTATATCATACTAATTCATAAAATAAATTGTACCACCATGGAAATACTAAGAAATACTACAACACCTTTTAGTAAAAACCCCTTTGAGGAATGTGTCAGGAGAAGATATTGCAACATCTTATAAAACCCTCCCTGAGGAATATGCCAAAGGGAAGATATGATATAAGGATTGTATATGGGTTGACAAACTCCCCATGGGTCATACATCAAGAAGCTTTAACTCTATAGGTGTATAAAGAGACTGTGTGATGATCTCGGGGGTTGTGCGATGGCCTCGAGGTTGTGAGAAAACCTCGTGCAATTACATCATCATCATCATATTTATTGTATTTACTTTATTATGCTTATGATGTGATTTCATATTCTATTTTGACTTGCTACCTATATATTGTTCTATTATCTTTTACTTGTACTTGATGCTTTCATATATGTTATTCTCCTTATTCCTTTGCTCACATGTGGTATAAATGTATACTCCTGTTCTTGTCTGGTGCTTTATTGGATTATATATAAATATTATAGAACTATTAGTACAAGCGATATGGCTACCGTTTTGGGACTTTTTTTAATTGCAGGTGACGTGCCCTTTATGTGTATTTTGTATGTTTTATTATCTAATTTTCTCAATCAACCTATGATACCTAGTGAGTATAAGTGGATCATACTCACTCCTACTGTGCCCTTTTGGTGCAGGTCCTAGTTCGAGTGTGCCCCAGCTTGGTTGATTTAGGCGAACATTGGAGATTTTGAGGTAGTAGTTAATTTCAGGCATCTGAAGTTCACTTCTTCTCATTCATATCAGACTACGTCTTTATTGTATTTTAGAGACAGAGTTGTATTCTATTTTGACTGTCCTTGTATCAGATTCAAAAATTATAGTAGTTTTTACACTATTGACACCAGTTTTAGGAATGTATGGTATTTTTGTTATTTTTTCTTCCATATTTGTGATAATATTATGGTCCAGCTTCATTCTAGAAGCCTTACTTGGGGGTATTTCTATCGTTTTTGCTCTTTGTGTATTAGTTTGAGTGATAGGCTTACTTATCAAGGTTCATCGCGACAAGTGCCACTATGACCCTAGTTTTGGGGTCATGAAAAAGAGCTAAATACCTAGTAGAGTCTTGCAGATCCATATGGAGATGTTTGTATCCTATCTTCGAAAGACTATAGGTCATTCTTAGGAAATCCTATTCTTGACTCCTTATCGTGTGTTCGTATTTCTATAAACCTCTAAGTACTCTTTTTTACTCTATTCTTTCTTAAATGGGTAGCATAAGATTTTTGATAAATACAGGCAGGACTTCTATGCGTGTTACAAAAGTTGTAGCTAAGAGTTAGATATTGATATCAACGATATTTAGCATCATCCAAAAGGTTGGGTCCAGCCTAGGCTGCAACAGAGTTTATAACCACCTTAGTTCTTCAGGATTCAGTATTAGGGATTCTGAGTCTTTTTGCAGGCACTTCATAATAAATGGTAGTGTTTGATAGATCGAGTGATTCTCAAGCCTAAGTTGGTTATGTTGGTGTTCAACAGGGCTCTTTATCAGTTTTAGAGTATGAGATTGGATTTCTCGAGTGGGCCACACATACTCTTATGTTAGTTCCTACAAAGTATGAGATGGTGTGTAGATTTATTAGAGAATTGACTTTACCACTCTACTTAACATTAGTGTATTTGATAGCAAATGATGCTACTTTTGTTTAGGTTATTAATTATGTGAGTGCTACAGAGAGGGAGTGTATTGAGATATGTAGAGGTGGTAGTAAGAGGTCATGTCCATAGTATAATGTTAGTGGTATTCCATTCAGAGGTAGGGATCCTCCAAAAGAGGTCAACATCACCTGCAGACGATCAAGTCCATACAAAAAACACCTCAGATTATGGGTGGCTTCCAGGTAAGTCATGGTGGTCATAGTGGATAGAGTTTGGTTCAGACATTATGGGATATCCAGTATAAGACTTCAGACTGTGAAAACCATTTTAGATTTGAAGGTACAATACATCAGAGAGTTACATGGGTATGTTTTGATTGTGGTGAGATTGTTATTGGTCTATGTAGTGCTCTATGCATCAATTAGTTAGCAAGTTTGAGTCATCTCATGTTTCTCATCAGGTTAAAGCTTTAGTAGTTTGTTATGACTACAGAGAGGCCAATTATTGGTCCAGAGAGTGTTCTCAACATAGGGTTATTAGTCACTCAAAATAGTTTGATCAGTCTCTTAGGGATGGGGTACCTTCAGTCGTAGTCTGTCAATTGTCCGTTTAGATGCTCACTCTAAGGTTACACGCATTTTGACCATGATTTTAGATTTCTTTATTATAGGTGCACTTTTAGTTTCTGACTTTTAGCTTATATGTGAATTGTGTTGGGGTTTCCATACCCATCGATGGTTATATGTCTCAATGTTACATAATTGATTATCATATGCCTTTGTGTTGATTTATGCATACTTGACTACCCCATAGATAATTTCTTTTAGTAGTGGATTGAGTGGATTGGTATAATAATTTCCTTGGGGGTGTAGTATTCAGGTTTAAGTCTCTTTTCGTTGGCATATTGTCCTTGGTGTGATATTTGAGTGGTACTGGTTGTGCTTTTTATTTCTTATGCCACTTGCACTTTATACTGTTGTTGTTAATATTGTTTTTTTTACTTTGATTGATTCTTTCTTGATAAGAGATTAGATTAGTGTTATCTAGTTAGTGTTTCCTTCTTTGCGATTCTTTCCTGTTGACTTAGACAACTACCTCGGTTAGTTGGTTTTCTCCCTATTAGTGAGGTGAGGTTGATTGTTGAGTAGGTTGTGAAAGTGAAGATAGGTTTACCCTTTTATGGTTCTATTGTGATTCTACCATTAACATTTTATTTCTATGGCCCATTCCTGAGATTGATTAGTTTAAGATTTGTCCTTTCAGTTTGGTTGGTTTATTTCCTGGTAGTGGTCTAGATCTTAGTGTTGGCATTAAGTTGGGTACTCCTTTATTTATTCGATATCATTTGCAGTTTAGTTGAGCTAAAGGAGGTTTAAATGGGTGAATTTAAAAATTTCTTAGTTTGGTATTTGATTGGCCTAGTATGGCTTTGTGAAATGTTTTGGCTTGGATATATGTGCTTATGTATCAACTATCAGTGACTGGATATATGTGCTTATGTATCAATTATTGGTAACCATTCCTTTAAGAGTACGTATTTATTGTCATTGATTAAGTATTAATTTGACCAGATTCAGTCTAAGATCATATTTTTCTGAGTTGATTGTTATTTGGATGCCATTAATGCTTTTTGCAGTCTTGATGAGTTCTTGGTTATTCCATGATATGTTATGCCCTTAGTGGATGTAGATTTGACTACTCATGCCTTCAGCCGATCGTTTTGCTCTATTATGCCTATGTCTTTGGTAACATTTTATTTTCAGGTTTTTCGAGAACTGTTAGATATATATTTAGTATCTGAAGTGAGATTGATTTTTGGTATTTGATCTTCTTGAAGATTTATTGAATCCAGTTGTGATTTTTGATTTTTTTTGAATGATGGCTTGAGATTTGCGATAGATTTTGTTAGGTGGATGCTTGCTCACTAACATAATTGGTTTGGTTAATGGAGATCAGTAGTTCAACTTTGGTATTGAGATTATAGCTATAGATTGTGTAACTTGGTTGTAACCCTATTTTGAGGTTCTGATACAGTTGGGAGCATTCGTTGACAGTTTGACTAAGCCTAGTTGCTACCTACCAACTCTATTTTCTTTAATTCAGATGAGTTATAATTAATAGATGCTTGAAAAATGGTTTGTTAGTACATGGTGTTGGTTTTTACTATTTTGACCTTGGTTTTCACTTTTTGTTGGACTTTTTAATGCCTTCTCAGCGGAAGATGTGTATCCAAGTTTGGTTTAACGTGGTTTTACCTACAGCCAGTGGAGCATTTTAGAGCGAATCATTTATTTTTGAAATACTAAGCATCTCACTCATGAACATTGGTTTCGAGGGTTATTCGGACCAATTAGTATCTTGGCAGATATCGTAGACATTGATCATCATTATTTGAGTCTTTTGGTAGACCTCATTGGACATTGTTCCTTTACTAGCCGTGCAAATTTTAATGGGTTAATTCCAGTCCTTTGAGATTATTATGGTGTGATTGTGCGGATAGGGCTCCAATGATGTTGAAGAGGTTTTGTGGGGTTTGGAGTAGATAGTAGGTTTTGAAGGACAAGAGAGTTCTAGATTTGGTGTTGGAGTTGGGTGAATGGTTCATGCTTAGGATTGTCGTAAACTTGGTGATTTAACCTAATTGTTCTAGTATAAGTTATATGTCATCATGGTATGGTTTGGGTTTGTGTGCTTTAGTGATGGTCGATTCAATTGTAGGCCAGTTGGTTGTCGAGGATTGGTTTTTAGTTATTTGGGAAATGAAATAAGTATGTGAAGGAAAAAGGGGTACCTTTAGAGAATTCCCTTGGAAGCATTATTTGCCTTAGAAGTTGTCTAGGAAGTGTTGTTGGGCGCATGTGGGCCCAATACCTCATTCTTTCGAGCTTCTGAGATTTTTCTATCCATTGACTTTCGAGGATGAAAGTCCTTTTAGTAGTAGTTATTCTAATGACCCTTCAGTTCATTTCCTTGGTTTCTATTTGTTTTTAGTGTTTTGTGCCTTCCCGTAGCGGCTACAGGTCATTTATGACTTACCAGAATTGTAGGTTTGAATTTCAAATAGTTTGTTTGGGTTTTAGGTTCATTTTTCTATTTTGGAGCTTTCGCTATTAAGAAATTGGTCTCGGATCAAAACAAATAGTAAGCAGTCTCTGATGAGACTTTTGATAGTGTCATCAACTCCAGAACATTGATTTTAGGCTAATGGGACTCTTGATATGGATCCCAAGGCTTTCGGACTCGATTTGGGTTATTTGGTAGATTTGATGAAAAATATAATGATAGGTGTAGGGCTCACATTTAATCAAAACAATCTTGGATAAAGTTTTGATGATTATATTGAGTTTGAAATATCAAATTGGTATGGTAATATAATTTATTTGTGCGCACAGAATTTTGAACAAAGCTCTAATCCTTTGTTGAAGTACGTTGGGACTTAGGAATTTTACTGATTCATAACATATCACTGCTTAGAAATTAGTATTTTTCCGACAGCTATTGTAGTCGAAGTGTAGTCGAAAAATAAGGTATTTCCGACAACCTTTCGACTGTTTCATGGTAGTCAGAATATACCTTGTCGGAAAAATATTTTCGACTACAGTGTTCGGAAGTTTCCGACTACAGTGATAGGATGATTAATAAACTAATTAAAAATAATTATTTAATAATTATAAGTATTCTGACTACTGTAGTCAGAAAATTAATAAATAATTATTTAATAATTATAAATATTCCAACTATCGTAGTCGAAATTTTATTAAATAATTATTTAATAATTATAATTATTTTGACTATTGTAGTCAGAATTTTACTAAATAATTATTTAATAATTATAATTATTCCGACTACTGTAGTCGAAAATCTTAATTTTTTTCTGAATTTTAATAAATAATTGTTTAATAATTATAATTATTCTGACTACTATAGTCAGAAATCTTAATTTTTTTTCTAAAAATCCCATTGCTTCCTTCACTCGTCTCTGTTGCATACCCAATTTTACAAAGCCTCGAAATATCCAGGCAATTCCAAAAAGGAAATTAAATCATGTAATATCAAGTAGCCCATCTGCTCTAGCCTTAACAGCAAAACATTGTTGTGTCCGTGCAACAAAATGAACACGTGTTTGAAGGACATCTTTATCAATCACTTCTCAAATTCTGAGAAAACAAATATCACATGGATAAAATAAATATATGAACTGCTGAATGAACATTAGTGACATGATTATCGTCATCTAGGAATTATCATATAGTAATAGGAAAACTATAATAGACATCACCACTCAGTAGAATGTAATTAACTACACCCCACATCACAACATCTTAATCCTTTCGTAATGAAATTTATTTTGATATCTTAATTCATTAATTAAGTGAAACTAATTTTTCAAATAACTATAATAGTATTTATCAAATATTCTAAATCGTCATACTAGAACTGTGCAATAACTAAAAGGATTGAGCAGACACAGGAATTATTAGCTCATGGATGTTAGACAAAATTGAGGAACAGGAATCCTCTCTTTCAGTAGAACAAGAATGGAAAAAGAAGAAGGTATTCCTAGAGGAGATTGAGGTGGAGAAGATTCAACATACATTAACAATGAAGAAAAGGAACTGCCTGATCAATTCTGAAGAGGGTTATGAATATGGAGGGAATTAGAGGAAACTATTATATATCTAAGAAAATTTGAAGTTTACCTTTCCCTTATTGAAGCATATTTTTCATTCTCACATAACTCTTGGCTTCTTTAAGCACCTGAATCACGAGCTAGTTATTGTACCAGAAAAGATCCAGAAAAATGTAAACCCCTGAACCCAACAATGGTGCTGCACCTTAGAGAGCAACGACAATGCATCAAGGGCTATTTTGAGAAGAATAATGTTGGATATCATAATTTGGCTCCTCCTTCAATTATCCGAAGCCAAAACCTCATTAGTAACTTTCCTTGGCTTGAAGCAAAAGTGCTAAAGGACCTTATCTAGATGGAAAAATATACTTCAACTTCCTGAAATGGGAAACTATATAGAATACGAGCGAGAATCCACGTCCTTTCTGTTACATGGTTACCTGTTACTTTAGGAAACTTACAAAGGGCCTGAGACAAGCCAAAGAATAGCTACTCATTGCTCATCAACTCATCCTAGAGATAGATCGAGAAAGTGTCAACATTGTTACTTGTTTAAAGCATGAGATTCCAATAAAAGATACACCAAAAAGAAAACAAACAATGCAGTGAGATGAATGTCAATACTGAGAAGATGAAAAGCCATCTTTTATCCAACTTGATATGCAGTAGAACTACGTTTATTGGCATTGACTTTGGTTGAGATACTAAGCCAGATGTATTTTAAAGAGTGCAACAAAAGGGAAAAGCAAACCAATAATCCATTTTGCATTACCAAAAGACCAGAAGAATTGGAGAAATATATATCAGGTCTCACAGGAAAAGTAAAAATTCTTTCAAAAGCTGTAAAGCATGATAATGTCAAAATTTGTAAAGAAACAGTTTTAGCACGTTTGCTTGAATATAGCATGTACTCAAAGTTTTTGGCTGGTTAAATTATACCCTGTAAAGCAGGGCATAACTACGAGATCATGACACTTAAAAAACAGCTGCAGGCTTGTTAAAAGTTTACTGCAACTAAAACCCAATCAAGTTACGACTAATGTGATTGCATAATCTAGCAGCTGTAGTCAAACAGCTCATCCCTTAGTGTCCAAAACTTCTACTTTGTTTGGGAACGCTTTAGTCCAGCTAGTAATTTAGAGAAACTTCAATCTCTTCCTTCCCGTTTTGACACCTAAAACAATACTAACATATTATAAATAAAGACTTTTACAAAGAAGGCTTCTTCTCAATAAAATAATTTTTCTGGAGGAGATATAACCAATAATAACTACACCTCAGTCCCAAAAAAGTTGAGATCGGCTATATAAATCCTCACTATTTAGTTTAAGCTCAACTCATGTCATCTTGGGGGAGATATAACCAATAATAGATAAACTCCTATAGCAGAAAAATACTGACCAAAGTAAATGAAAACATTTACTTTTTCAAGAAGGATGGTAGAAAATTTTGTTACCATAACAGAGCATTTTTAAATATTCATCTATATTATTCTGTATAATGCAATACATTATAAATTTACCAGACAATCAAGATGAGTGTTAATTGTCTCTATGTCTTTCAATGACTGCAAGTTCTGCTATTTGTTGAACCTTTTTTATTCTTTCACTGTAGATAATCAACTTCATTGGCTTTCCATTGAAATATTATCACTGGCTTAGTAAATGTTAGCAACAACTTTATACCATTCATGACCAACAGTAAACATTTTCAACTATTTTTAAGCTTTGCTCCCTCCCTCGTTGAATTACAATAATTTTTCTATGTCAAGGAAAAAGTAGAAAACTAACTCTTTTTCAAAAACTAACTCTTTTACAAACATAGCCATTATTTTTATTCTTTATTTTTATTATATCTTCAACAAATGAAGGTAGAAACTTGCAAGCCAAAACAAAAATCACCAGAAAAAGGCTTTGAAATAGATGAAGAAGAAAGAAAAATGGAGTACAAAAAGTATAAAACCCACAAAATTTCACACAGCATTTGACAAAAAACTCACTGAAACAACAATAATATCTTCAACAAATGAGGGTAGCAACTTGCAAGTAAAAATAAAATCACCAAAAAAAAGACTTTGAAACAGAGGAAGAAAGAAGCAAAATGGAGTACCAAGAAGCAGAAAACCCACGGAATTTCGTCTCTTGACACTTGATTGAGCTGTTGAGCAGCAAGCCAGCAACGTTTCTTCTTTTGACACTTGATTCCTGAGCAGCATTTGTGAGAATGAGAGGCAACAGTGAGGCCCTTGTAAGTACTGAGTAGTGAGAGATTGAGAGGCAACAGTGAGGATTGAGGTCTGAGTAACAATGAAAATCCCAATTACGTATTACCCTAAATGAAGAATGGACTTGGGTCGGTAAAATCTTAGGCCGATGGAAATTGAATATATTTAATGTTCCGACTACATCGGTTGGAAATATTTAACATATTTAATTATTTAATTTCTGACTACATCAGTCGAAAATATTTAATATATTTAATTGTTTACGTTTCCTACCACAATAGTCGGATATATGTTAAGTAATATATTTAATTAATCATTAATTTTTTGTATAAGGGTATGAATATATATTTAGTCATATATTTATTTAATTATTACTGTTTCAGACAGAATTAGTTGGATATATATATTTAATAATATATTTAATTAATTACTTATTTTTTGTACAAGGGTTTGATTTTATATATATATATATATATAATATACATTTATTTAATTATTTATATACAGTGGTCAAAAAAATACTTAATAATATATTTAATTAATTATTAATAAGGTTCCGACTACATCAGTCAGAAATATTTAATATATTTAATTATTTAATTGCCGACTACATCAGTCAGAACATTATTAATAATTAATTAAATATATTATTAAATATCTTTTCGATCACTGTAGCCGAATATATGTTTAATAATATATTTAATTAATTATTAATTTTTTGTATAAGGGTATGAATATATATTTAGTCATATATTTATTTAATTATTACTTTTTTTGACAATACTGGTCGGATATATATATATTTAAGAATATTTTATTTTTTATATATATATAGTAATATATTTATTTAATTATTTACTTCTCCGACTACAGTGGTGGGAAAGATATTTGATAATATATTTAATTAATTATTAATAAATCTTTCAACTAGAGTAGTCGAAACATATATCTTTCAAAATTTACCATTAAATTTTTTGACTATTGTTGTCGTAAGTAATATCGGAGAAATATTTTGTGAAAAATAAAAATAAAAAATTAAGTTTTTTGACCAAAGTAGTCGAAAATTTTGCGACTGATTTTTTTCGGTTGGAACTTTCAGTCGGAAATATATAAATTTCTAGTAGTGCTTGGTGCATCCAAACTTTGGCCTTCGCATTTGCGAGGTTTAGCCGTGTTTGGGATTTCTCAAGGGATCTTAACCTTTGCGTTCGCGAGCTAGCCTCCACATTTGCGGAGAGTAACTCGATCGGGTTGGCTTGATATGAACCAAAATAAGAAGATAGAAAAACAAGAAAAAATGAGACAAACACGTAAAGGAACAAAAGAGGATAAAAAGGATAGATAGATTGACATAAATTGATAAAGAGAGGGAAACCTGTATCGCCCCGAGATTATACCCAGGGTGTCACACGATGCTTACGACACTGAAGGACCACAAGTTAACCCATGACTGGTACCTTCTGTGAGCGCTGAATAATAATCATTAAAACATATGAGAAAGTAAAATCTGAAAATGCCATAAGGTTCATAAAATTGAATCAATACTGAGTACGCCCTTGGGAACATTCATTCTTGAATGAGACTGATTAAGCTGAGAGGCACTAAGGTACTGTGACAATACTGACAAGCATAGCCAAAACATGATTTAATCTTGAGACATGACACATGACTGAACTGATTCATGAATGCATGAATGATATGAGAATGATATGCAGCTGAAACTAAGCATAGAACAGAGTAAATCTAAGAAAGACAGTTACCTTAGGCTGAGTCTGGGTTTGCAGAGAAAAGATGAGGGTACTTGATTCGCATGTCTGCTTCTACTTTCCAAGTGTCTCTCTCAATGGACTAGATCCACCAAAGAACTTTGACCAAGGGAACTTATATGTTTCTTAGTCTGTGAGTCTGATGATCAAGGATTTCGATTGGGACTTCTTCATAAGATAGACTATTCTGAACATCTACACTCTCTACGGGGACTACAACTGCTAGGTCACCTATGCACTTCTTTAGCAAGGAGACATCAAACACTGGATGCATTGATGCTAAGTCTGCAGGCAACTCAAGTTCATAGGCTATCTCTCCGAAATGACTCAGAATCCTATAAGGACCAACAAATTGGGGACTAAGTTTTCCCTTCTTACCAAACCTCTTTACTCCCTTCATGGGAGAGATTTTCAAATACACAAGGGCGTCAATCTCAAATTTAAGATCTTTCCTTCTCACATCTGCATTCGATATCTGTCGGCTCTGGGCTGTCTTAAGCCTCTCCATGATCAGTTGTACTTTTTCTAGAGCATCAAACACTAAGTCAGGCCCCACCACCGCGACAACACCTACTTCAAACTAACTAATCATAGATCTACATTTCCTCCCATAAAGAGCCTCAAACGGAGCCAGCTGAATATTGGAATGATAGCTGTTATTATATGTGAACTCAATCAAAGGTAAGTGGTCATCCCAACTGCCCTTAAAGTCAACGAAACACGCTCTTAACATATCATCTAGAGTTTGAATGGTCATTTTTACATGACCATCTGTCTGAGGGTGGAAGGTTGTACTGAGATGGACTTGGGTACCAAGACCTTTTTGGAAGGCTTTCCAAAAGTGAGAGGTGAACTGTGTACCTCTATCTGAAATGATAGACAACGGGACACCGTGCAACCTAACCGACTCTCTAATATAGAGCCTGGCATATTCATCGACTGAATAAGAATTATGGACTGATAAAAAATGGGCAGACTTGGTCATGCTGCCTACAATGACCCAAATCGAATAATGCTAACGACGAGTACGAGGCAAACCCATCACGAAGTCCATGTTTACTTTTTCCCACTTCTATATAGGAATACTAAACTCCTTCATGGAACCACTGGGCTTTTGGTGCTCAATTTTCACCTGCTAACAAGTAGAGCACTTAGCCACAAACACTGCAATGTCCTTCTTATCCCACTTAACTAATAGACTTCCCACAAATTGCGATACATCTTAGTGGCCCCTAGATGAATAAATTAATGCACACTATACACTTCAGCAAGAATTTTCTATCGCACATTATCTACACATGGCACACATAGCCTACCTTGGCAACGCAACACACCATCTCCCCCTTGGAAGAAAACCTCTACTTTCTGGTCTCTGACTAACTCTTTAAGCTTAACTAAATTAGGATCCCAGTCCTACTTTCCTTTCACCTCAGAAACTAAAAAAGATTCTGAACTATTCTGCACCCAAACACAACCCTCAAATAAACCAACCAAATGAACACCTAGTCTAGCAAGCTGATGAAATTCTCAAACTAGCTCCTTCTTACTATCCTCCACGTGAGAAACACTATCCATGGATAACCTACTGAGGGCATTTTCCGCTACATTGTCCTTTCCTGGGTGGTACAAAACACTTATGTCATAATCTTTCAACAACTCTAACCACTTTCTATGATGCAAGTTTAGGTCTTTCTGCAAAAACACATATTGTAGGTTTTTATGGTCCGTGAATATATCGACATGCACCCCATATAAATAGTGCCTCCAAATTTTTAAGGTAAACACAACAGTTGCTAACTCAAGATCATAGGTGGGATAATTCTTTTCATGAGGCTTAAGATGTCTAGAGTCATAGGCCACAACCTTATCCCTGTGCATCAAAACACACCCCAAGCCAACTCTGGAAGCATCACATTATACAACTAATCCGTCTGAACCGCCAAGCAAATTCTTAATTAGGACTGTAGTGAGTCAAGTCTTCAACTCTTGAAAACTCTTCTCACAAGAATCTAACCACTAGAACTTGACTTTCTTCTGAGTCAATCTGGACATGGGGGATGCAATAGACAAAAAACTCTTAACAAACCATCGGTAATAGCCAACCAAACCCAAGAATCTCCTGATATCTGATAGAGAGATGGGTCTGGGATAGTTTCTCACTACTTTGGTCTTTTGAGAATCAACTATAATGACATTATCGGAAACTATGTGACCTAGGAAAGCTACTGACCTTAGCCAAAATTTGCATTTATTAAATTTGGTGAACAACTGATGGGAACTGAGAGTCTGCAACACTATTTTGATATGGTTTGTATGATCATTTTCATTGCAGGACTAAACAAGAATGTCATCGATAAAGACTATGAAGAACATGTCCAAGTACTACTTGAACAAGCAGTTCATCAAGTCCATGAAAACTGTAGGGGCATTAGTAAGACCAAATAACATAACTAGAAATTCTAAGTGACCACATCAGGTTCAAAAAGACATTTTTGAAATGTTTTATTCTCTTACTCTGAGCTGATGATAGCTGGATTTGAGGTCTATCTTAGAAAAGTAACTGGAACCCTCAAGTTGGTCAAATAAGTCATCAATTCTATGAAGTGGGTATTTATTCTTGATGGTGACTTTGTTTAACTAACGGTAGTTTATACACATTCTAAGAGAACAATTTTTCTTTCTCACAAATAGAACTGGTGCACCCCAAGGAGATATGTTGGGCCTAATAAACCATTGGTCTAAGAGCTTTTATACTGTTCTTTCAACTTTTTAAGTTCAGCTGGAGCCATTATATATGGCAGAAATGAAATAGGCTGAGTATCAGGAAGAAGGTCTATTCCGAACTCAATTTCTCTTTTGGGAGAAACTCTGGGGAGATCTTCAGTAAACACATCTGGAAATTCACTTGCGACTGGAACTGACTAAAGATTAGGATTCTCGAAATTGGAGTCTTTGACTCTCACCAAGTGATAGAAACATCCCTTGGATATCGTTTTTCTTGCTCTAAGGTACGAAACAAGTTGACCCCTAAGTGTTGATATACTACCCCTCAATTCTAGGACTGGTTCATTTGGAAACTGAAAATAGACAACTCTATTTCTATAATCAACTGGTGCATAACAAGAATGGAGACAATGTATTTTGAGAATAATGTCAAAATCTATCATCTCTAGATCTATAAGGTCTACTGAAGTAACTTTCTGAGACACCATATCCAGACCGTTCCTGTATACCCGTCGGGCTATGATAGACTTACCCACTGGGGTAGAGACTGAGAAAGGCTCTATTAGGATTTTGGGGCTGACTTCAAAGTTGACGGCTATGTAAGGAGTTAAAAAAGATAGAGAAGCTCCAGGATCTAACAAAGCATAAACATGTAAGTGAAAGACTTGCAATGTACCAGTAACTACATCAGGGTAAATCTCCTAATCCTATCACGACTAAAGTGCATAGAGCCTATTTGGGCACTGCCCACTGGTGGCACTGGAAGTGGCAACCTGCTGAAACGGGCAATCAAACTAAGATGAGGGATGGTTATGCTGACTCTACGAACCCACCTGAGGATATTCTCTAATCCTATTGCTTGGTTTACCACACCCAAAACATACGTCGCTACCAGCCCTGCAGACACCCTAATGGTTTCTGTCATATTTTTGGCAAAGAGGAATTGTTTGAGTACTGTTTACACTACCCTGAGATTTAGAGCCTGGTGCCCTATCCTTATTATCATTCCTGAATTTAGGCACCAGCGCACTAGCCGAAGATGGAGCGGGGACTAAAGATTTTAGGTGGAACGGAGGACGATTCCCACCTTCTATTTTTGGCTGAGCAAAATTAAAGGTACCTATTCTAGACCTCTTTTCTCCCTCTCTTTCTCCTTAGTCTTATGTTCCTTAATCTGTTGAGCATGGACCATCAACCTAGACAACTCCATCTCCTTAATCATTATTTTGGTCCTACACTTTTTGACCACACTGTTAGATATACCAGACATAAACTTGCTCATCTTAGACCTGTTATTATCTACCACATGAGGAGCATACCGGGTTAATTGAGTAAATTTGAGGGAATACTCTTTCACACTCATGTTGCCCTACTTTTGGTTGATGAACTCTAATACCTTAGCCTTTCTAAACTCTACCAAAAAGAGCCTATCTAAGAAGGCAGTAGCAAACTCCTTCCATTCTATAGGCCCTACATCTGCGCCTTGATCTACCTTTCACTGCTTAAACCATGTATAAGCTGCATCCTGCAACTGATAGGCAGCTAACTTAGCACTCTCACTAGCAGTTACCCTCATAATGTCTATTACCTTCTACACCATGTCGAGGAATTCCTATGGATTCTCTTCAGATTTTGATCCCAAAAATGTAGGAGGGTTCATTGGGGTAAAGTCCCAAATTCAAGCTGCAACAGTATTGGCCACTGGTTACGCCTGAACAACAGTTGGTCAAATATTCTGAGCTATCATAAAATAGGATAGAGTGATGAATACTGCTCAAAATTCTACATAAGGAATGTACTCATTTAAAGGATCTTTCTAAATGGGCGGAGGTGCTGGTTGGTTCCCTGTTCTTCTTTTGTTAGTCTTTCTGGGAGGAATATTCTGTAAATGAAAGGAAAAGTTGGATTAGATAGAGAGTTTAGCTTGAGATCATGCTCACTCGCATGATATGAACACTGAAAGAAGGGAACTTTTCATAAAAATACCTGATAGCCTCTTATCCATAGGTGTGGCGCGCTACACACCCATGCACAAGACTTTACTTGATGTAACTTTTAGGATCCCTAGGAGACTTTATAATGTTAAGCTCTGATACCAATTTTGTAATGCCTAAATACTATACCTTGGGCGTCACATAGTACTTATCACCCTGAAGGACCATAAGCTAACCTATGACTGGTACCTGCTGTGATCACTGAATAATAATCATGAAAATATATGAGGAAGTAAAAACTAAAAATGCCATAAGGTTCATAAAACTGAATCACTGAGTACATTTGTAGAATAATTGCTAACTGAAAGTGTCTAAAACCCTCTAGCATCTAAAATAAACGAGATGATAGAACAGGCCCCAACTAACTCCAACTACTATATAAAAGTAACTAAAAAACTAAAATACTATAAATAATGAAATGACTAAATAAGGGTCATGTCCTCGAAAGATGAGGACTCACTTTATAGCTGCGGCTGATCGACTGATCTGACTAAGTACGGTCAGGAACCCAAGCGTCTGAACCTATGATATGAGAGATCATAACTCAAAGAGTCAGTTAATGTTAGTACTTTGAATGTACTGGTATGCTAGGTGAGGTTAGGCTAATATGCATAAGTTCATGTGCATAAGAATAGTAACTAAATATCATAAAGTAATTGGATGAGAGTATATGCAAGACTGGGATTACTGCAAGTACTGAACATGCAATACCAATCATATATCGTCTGTCTAAATTAGTCTAAAGCTGAAGTACTGAGTTTCTGATAACTGAATAACTGATAACTGTAAGTCATGATTATGTAGAACTGAACTGAGTTTTATACTGAATATTGAATATTGAAACTATAACTGTGAGAGTTATTATCTAACCGATATACCCCGATTATAAACTAATTTGGGGTCCAACCTATAACCCCAGTTAGAAGGGTGTTAGCACTGTACCACAGTTACTAATAGTAGCTGGGTCAACCCTAATCTGATAGGAAGACAAATGTGATGTATATGGTTGCGTCAACCCTAGTCTGGAAGGAAGACGATTTACCCTACACTGGCTACAAGTTCTGTAACTCAGGGACTGCTACTAAGGTTTCAACCCTCTACTAGTAGGAATTCGCCCATACCTGGTTTTGCTCGGTGTTGAATCCTACTTCCAACTGAATCGACACTAAACTGATCACTAGACTATACTAGGCTTGATTGAACTCACACTGATTCAGTTGACTGACCGAATGCTATTGTTTGGGATAATATGGAATCATTCTATTTAGATTGGAGACTAGATAAACAACTAAATTTTGGGTAGTCAATACATCCAGGACTTGATAGCATAGATAATGGAACCATATCTAAACTTGAAAAGCATCACACATAGGTTATCATGCACAATTCCTTCACATAGACATTTTGTCAAACACCTAGGATACATAAATCTTGTACATGAGAATGAGAAATATATGAATGTCGTGACTACCATATTCAACAACACAATTCAAGGATTTAACATGAGGATTACATAAATCAATACACATTCTAGTTTATTTACATGAAACTTAAAATATTCTTGGCTTGGAACCCACACAACAACACATGCATGAACACAATTCCATTCAAGAATGTAAATCATAATCTAGGTTTTGAAAAAAGATTCTTGAACTCTAAGGGTAGAAGGAACCCAAGGATGCACACCTAAACATACCTTTATTGTTGAATTCGTGAGAATTATTGGTGAATTATTAAGACTTGGACTTGAATTTGATAAACCTAGGGTTTTGTTCTTGAGAGGTTTTGTGAAATAATGAGTGAATTTTCCCATTGGGAGGCTTAATTTCGTGTTATGGATGAATAATGTAAGGGAAAATGACCTAACTACCCCTACAAAATCATAACTTAATACACAAATGTGTCCAATAATGTGACAGGCACCGCACCGCATCGATGGTATCGACACAATTACCGACATATCGCGTTGATGGTGACAACGTGATAGCCAACACGACACATCTTGATCGTGTTGGCTTGTTATTTTAGTCATCTAAACATGTCTCAAACGATGTCCAAAAATTCTGAAACTCACCCAAGATGACCTATAGATAACCCTGGTCATGAATCAATTTTAAAATCAATAATCTAAGGACGATAAGATAAAAAATAAAACCATTGAAATATCGAGGCCAAAATGAGACTAAGTCTCAACACTTAGCTAAAATTTTATAGGTTTGGGACCTCTTTTGGCATGCTATATGAGGCTGAAATAGGCTTGGACTTTACGGGGTCTTATAATATCTCCTCCTTGGAAACATATATCCTTGATTAAGACTGATTAAGCTGAGAGACACTGAGGTACTGTGACTATACTAATGTTCATAGCTAAAATATGATTGAATCTTGAGACATGACATATGAATGAACTGATTTATGAATGGAGGAATGATATGATATGCAGCTGAAACTAAGCATGAAACAGAGTAAATCTAAGAAATACTATTACCTTAGGCTGAGTTTGAGTTTACAGAGAAGAGATGAGGGTACTTGGTTGGTATGTATGATTTTTCTTCCCAAGTGGCTCCCTCAACGGACTGGTTTCGCCAAAGAACTTTGATCAAGGGAACTTCTTTGTTCCTTAATCTGCGAGTTTGACGATCGAGGATTTTGACAGGGACTTCTTCGTAAAAGAGACTATTTTGAACATATACACTCTCTACGAGGACTACAACTGTTGGGTCACCTATGCACTTCTTTAGCAAGGAGACATGAAACACTAGATGCACTGATGCTAAGTCTGCAGGCAACACAAGTTCATAGGCTATCTGACTGAAAATCCTATAAGGACCAATATAGTGGGGACTAAGCTTCCTATTCTTACCAAACCTCTTCACTCCCTTCATGGGAGAGATTTTAATACACAAGGGCACCAATCTCAAATTTAAGATCTTTCCTTCTCACATCTGCGTACGATTTCTTTAGGCTCTGGGCTGTCTTAAGCCTCTCCATAATCAGTTGTACTTTCTCTAAAGGCCCCACCATTGCAGCCTCACCTACTTCAAACCAACCAATCAAAGATCTATATATCCTCCCATAAAAAGCCTCAAATGGAGCCATCTGAATACTAGAATGATAACAGCTATTACACGTGAACTCAATTAAAGGTAAGTGGTCATCCCAACTACCCTTAAAGTCAACGACACATACTCTTAACATATCCTCTAGAGTCTTAATGGTCCTTTCTTCTTGACTATCTGTCTGAGGGTGGAAGGTTGTACTGAGATGGACTTGGGTACCAAGACCCTTTTGGAAGGATTTCCAAAAGTGAGAGGTAAACTGCGTACCTCTATTTGAAATAATGGACAATGGGATACCATGCAACCTAACCAACTCTCTGATATAGAGCCTAGCATAGTCCTCAGCTGAATAAGAAGTATGGACTAGAAAGAAATGGGCAAACTTGGTCATCCTATCTACAATGACCCAAATCGAATTATGCTAATGACGAGTATGAGGAAAACCTATCACGAAGTCTATGTTCACTTATTCTCACTTCCGTGTGGGAATACCGAACTCCTGTATGGAACCACTAGGCTTTTGGTGCTCAATCTTCACCTGCTTATAAGTAGAGCACTTATCCATAAACACTGTAATGTCCCTCTTTATCCCACTCCACTATAGATTTCCCACAAATTGCGGTACATCTTAGTGGCTCCTGGATGAATAGATTAATGTGAACCATGCATTTCAGCAAGAATTTGCTGTCTTACATCATCTACACATGGTACACACAGCCTACCCCAGCACCACAATATACCATCTCCCCTTTGGGAGAAAACCTCTACTTTATGGTCTCTGACTGACTCTTTCAACTTAATTAAATTGAGATCCCTATCCTTCTTTCCTTTCACCTCAGAAACTAAAGAAGATTCCAAAATGTTCTGCACCCAAATACTACCCCCAGCCGAATCAACCAAATGAATGCCTAGTTTGGCAAGCTGATAAACTTCCCAAACTAACTCCTTCTTACTATCATCCACGTGAGCAACATTATCCATGAAAAAACTACTGAGGGCATCTGCCACTACATTGGCCTTGCCTGGGTGGTATAAAATACTTATATCATAATCTTTCAACAACTCTAACCACCCTCTCTGATACAAGTTTGGGTCTTTCTGTGAAAACACATACTGTAGGCTTTTATGGTCTGTGAATACATCGACACGTACCCCATATAAATAGTGCCTCCAAATTTTTAAGACAAACATAACAGCCGCTAACTCAAGATCATGGGTAGGATAATTCTTTTCATGGGGTTTAAGTTTTCTAGAGGCATAGGCCATAACCTTACCCCTCTACATCAAAACATACCCCAAGCCAACTTTGAAAGTATCACAGTATACAACGAATCCATCTGAACCATCGGGTAAAGTCAAAACTGGGGCTATAGTGAGTCAAGTCTTTAACTCCTGAAAACTCTTCTCACAAGAATCTGACCACTGGAACTTGACTTTCTTATGAGTTAATATGGACATGAGAAATGTAATAGACAAAAATCGCTCAACAAATCATCAGTAATAGCTAGCTGAACCCAAGAAACTCTTTATATATGATGGAGAGATGGGTCTAGGCCAGTTTCTCACTGCTTCAGTCTTTTGAGGATCAACTATAATGCCATCACCGGAAACTATGTGACCAAGAAAAACTAGTGACCTTAGCCAAAATTTGTATTTACTAAATTTGGTGAAGAACTGATAGGCACTAAAAGTCTGAAACACTATTTTGAGATGGTTTCCGTGATTATTTTTATTACGGGAGTAAACAAAAATGTCATCGATAAAGACTATGATGAATATGTCCAAGTAATGCTTGAACACACAGTTCAATAAGTCCATGAAAGCTGTTGGGGCATTGGTAAGACCAAAGGACATGACTAAAAATTTGAAGTGACCACACCGAGTTCGAAAAGCCATTTTTAGAATGTCACATTCTCTTACTCTGAGCTAATGATAGCCGGATCTAAGGCCTATCTTAGAAAAGTAATTGGCACCCTGAGGTCTATTCCTGCATTTATAACAAAGGTCCGTATTAATAAATAACCCCTGACAGCCTCTTATATTTCTCTCATTCACAATCTTAATCCCTTTTTAGAATTTTTCACCATTAAAGGTTTCAAAAGCTTAAAAAATTTATGGGAAATCATAAATTTGAGTTGGAAGTGTGTAATGGATATTGATGGGATCATTCCTGATTAATTTCTTTGTAAGTTTCTGCCCTAATTATCCATAAATCCTTGATTTCTCTCTCATTTTCCTTAACTTTTGGGGCTTATTTGAGCCCAAGTTGAGACTTCATTTGTTCTCAACTCTTAAGCACGCGTTCCTTGTCCTTCGAGGGACCTGGTGACATATTTAATTTTGAAATTTCATTATTGAGCCCCACAAAACTATTTTTGACCCAATTTTAGGTATGAAGTTTTATATTACAATATGAGTATCATTTTATTCCTATTAATGTTATGATAATTTTTTGATAAAGCGGCGTCATTTTGAGATCATGGAGCAAGCATGAATTATTTGTGGATGGTTCATGATTTGCGGGTTGATGTTGATGTAGGCTTCGGTCTACTTATCTTTATGATATTGTGAATTATATTATTCGCATACTAGGAATTTATTATAGGCTATATTTATACCTAGACATGTCATAACTTGATTAATTAGCGGATTTAGAGTAATAATATGACCTGAACCTTAGTCTAAAATACTTGTTAAGACTATAGGATCCTATTATATCTGATGATAGACTTGATTAACCATAGATTTGCATAAGAAGTTTTTAGCATAAGAATTATCATATTACTTAGTGAATTAGATGATAATCCCCAATTAGGCCCCTTTTTCTACTTTATGCCCTTGTTTACCTTTGTTTCCTAATTTATGATATTAATATCTTATTAAGTTATATATTATTAGGCCCAAAGTCATGGTTACTATACCAGTTAGATATCAGGTTAGTATTTTACCCCTTGTAAGGATGTGGTTGTAGTTTATAGATGCTTAGGCATTTATGGTTGTATTGGTTGGATACCGGTGATGGCATGCATATAGTTAGGCGAGTCTATACTTATTTGGTGGTATGGTTCCAAGGTAAAACCTTAATTTTACCATTATTTTTCTAAAAAGGAATTTATCCTAACCTTTTCACTTCTAAACTTGTTTTCTTAAAATAGAGCTCGTACCACCCATATTATTGGACTCTAGCATTTTAAGCTAATTGTATTACTTTGAAATTTAGACTGAGGTTGATTCCATTCCATAATTAAACCATTCATCTTACTACTACTTATTTACTTCAGTCGAGGGAGATTTTAACCCTTTCTACATTACCATACTTTTTTAGTTGCGAATCTAATATCAGATATTAGATTTGTAGATATTCACTTAGTTATAATTTTAGTCTGATATTCCTTATGATACAATATATAATTCTCCATCACTGGATAAAGTAAAATTGTGATGATGAATTATGAAAGTGTTGGTTCGGGACTAGACAACATATACAAATATTCCTAATTCCCTATGCACCCCTTCATCTGATGAGCCACAAAAACAGAGAAGGATAATCGTCATAATTCCCCCTGCCTTTGTGAGATATGGAGCTGGAGGATGTGTATACACTTGGTACGTTGTGGCACTATGTTCAGTATGGTACTGGATGCGTCTTGCATTACCAAGTTATTTTCTTGACTTTCATTCATTCATATGCATCGTCTATCATTAATATGGTTATTTGGCGCTTGTATCTATCAATATTATGGGGGATTGTATAGGGACAGGTTATGATTGTTGTTTTCTGTGTGTTTACATGTACTTTTTGGGCTTACAGGGGCCTAGTTAGGTTATTGGTTTTCAGAACTAGCCAATTACTTTATTGTTTGATTATTATTATTATTATTATTGTGTAGTTCTAGACAGACTATTTATAGATTGTTACCTAAGGTCATCGGTATATTTTGAATCCTCTTTCTCTTTATTTTAGTAAGGTTTAGTATTGTTAGTTTTTTTTTATTAATCAATTCGGGTAGAGACCCTAATTATAGTAGAGATAGCTCCCATATCATTTATGACACTTGAGATATTAGACTAGCTCTTTCAGAGTAGTATCTATGAGTTTGATTATCGGTATACCACTAATATATCTATATATACACTCTCCCCTAGCCATGATTTTTATATTATTTTCTTCTTTTCTATTACTATTATCCATTTATATTCATTTCTTCATTCTATTATTGTATATGACCTATCTCTTCCTTCACTTTACTACTATATATTGGCTAGATACTTATGGTATCAAGGTTGTTTCAAATTATAGGGAGTTTACGATTGGTTACTCTTATCGCTTTATTAGTATTATTTTGCGTAGCTTTGTAGATAGTTGCCTGCAATTTATATTCCTACATTACATATTATCTATATTTGCATTATCTTTGAAGCTCAGTCGGTCGATATCTACTGAGTATCACATGTTTGATACTCATAATACATTTTTGTAGTTTACAGATCATACTACAAATACTTGTCGTAGATGTGTTCATCATACAGAGCAGCCATGGATCAGAGATTTAGGGTGAGCTCCTGATGTTTGGAGTGTCTTGCTCTCCATCTTATTCTTAAACTGATCTCTATTTTTATATTTTAGAGATGACTGGATATGTTTTTATTCTATATTTTTCTTATACTCCTATTGTATAGAAGCTCTTCTATGAACTTCATCAAATTTTGGGGATATATTTACTTTCTTCTTGCCTTTTTGTCATTATTTTTTAGGTTTGCTTTTGATTTCCTTATTAGTCTTCTGCTAGCGGCTTTGGACTATGAATTAGTTTACCTATTGACGGGTTATAGTAGGTGCTATTATGATCTAAAAAATTGAATTATGACATAATGCGGCATAACTTATTGATATATCATCACTTCATTATTTTTCTAGGTACCTAAACCTCGTATGAGGTTTCATGAAGTGTCATTTCATATGCTCTTTAAAAGCATATTACCTTCTTATTATGATCATTTACTCCTCTTTCCCTTTTAAGGACTATTGCATTTGAAATCAACTGTCTGCTATGGTTTATATATGCGATAGACTTTGTCCATCAGGGACACACAATAGAAACACCTACAGCTAAATATGAATTCAATTTTTGATCAAAAAAACGCTCCTAATATTTGATTTGAAATATCCTTTTAATGTTGATCATATTGATGATAATTCATAACATGTTTCTTAGTTGTTTATTATCTCTCCCTTATTAAATAAAAAATATTATGTTCTTGGCCCTGAACAAATTAAGATAGAAAAGTTAACCATGATTTATTGATCTAATGCATACAAGTGTTATAGTAAGCAATTATCATATTTCAGACCAATTACATGAAGATTTGTTATCATAAGCAATGATTCAACCATTTATTGGAGGCATTCAACACTAAACCATCATATCAAGCTACAAGTTGACAATAAACGCGCATATGAATCTTATAGATGCCTCTATTTAGCATATCACATAACAGGTGAAGGCGTCCATATTCACCTTTAATACTTTTTCAAATTTTAGGGGATCTTATCCAAATATTAGCTGGTCCAACCAACCTATTATAAGAACAAACAACATAAATACAATTATTGATGACTCTTCTAATTCTTTATTACATGTCCAATACTCAATATGCACATCTTCAGAATGTCATAATCATTCATGCCAACTTATGAATTTATTTGCACTAATAAACTCCAAGTTTACCATGACATATGAATCTTGCTTTAGTAAATTTCAGATTTACTATTACATGAATAGATTTTCAGATTTACTACTTCGAGAGTAAATTTTAGAATATTTCTTCTCAATTATTCTACCTCTTTGTAGGTGTTACTCCTATGACATTCACCCCAGTATATGGATATGTACTTATAAAAAATAAAGTTCTCATTCTCCAGAAATGAAATATAATCGTACCAACCTATCAAATTATGATAGCTTCGAACTTCTTTCAAGATATTGCTACTTTAGGAGAAAATTGAGACATACATATGGTGTAGAATTTTTTCTCTAACTATATTTCAGAGTATACTAAATTTTAAAATAATTGTTATTTTTAGGTATGAAGCACCGTATAATGTAATAACTTCAAACAATTATGGTCACAAATAAATTTATTTATAACTAGACTTTAAAAAAATATTGACAATGATAACAATGTGCCCAAAAATCCATTACAGAAAGCAATATCATTGCTTTGTTTTAGGCTACTAATCATTTTTCGTTTGTTTGTCTAACTTTACCTGCTACTCAGAAACTCAAAGATGAAAAAGAATGATTAGTATTATACATAAACTTGGAGAATTAGAAATGAGCACCCAAAAGAACATACTATATTTGTTAAAGAAAGTCAACACTTGCAGGTTTCTTTACCACGTCATATAACTTATTAAAGGTAGAATCTCATAAATAAGTGTGAACATACCTCTGCAATAATAATCTTAATAGGTTTGTAATTGGATTAGAGGTATCCATAAAATAACATCACTTTAGTTTCTTTAATAATTTCCAGAATTAAATCTCCACCAAAGAGAATAGATATAGCTTATATATTGTTCTCCGACATGTAATATATTTAAACAATACTATCCACGATACTGATTTGAGGAAAACACGTACGGTGAGCAACGGTGAGAAACTAAGTATAAATTCAAAATTCTTAGTAAAACATACAATATCTAAAATTCATGCTTATCGTCGAACCGATTAAAGTAGATATCTCAATTAGTAGAGATTCGTACTAATAACGTATTATGAAATATAAAGTAAGAACAAATAGAATGGAGAGAAGAGATGAATTATCTTTATTTCTCTTGAGGAATGAGGATGAATTACAATAAAGAGAGTCACTCCACTTATAGGGAAAAAACTCCCAACTTTTCTCCAAAAGAAAGACATTTCATATCTTGATAGATATTTACTATATGTGATAGATACACACTATATTTTGATACACATCCACTACAAAATGATAGATATTAATATCATTTATAACAATTTAAGAGTACTACATTTTATTTTTATCGATTGTGAAATTTCCTGGGTTAGTTTTTAAGTACTGGAGTGTAAGGGATTGAGCAAAATTGGTAGTCTGGTGGGAAACCACTAATGGCAGATTACAATACTAAAAGGAATACTGGTGTTAAATTTGCTCGACGACTTGCTAAGTTTGTAATGGATGCTGAGCTACCTGAAAGGGTATGTTTTATGAATGAAAAGTGTAATCTGGTAGAGCAAACAATGCAATATGAATGGAGACCAATTTTATGCAAATTCTGTCAGAAGCATGGGCATGGAAAAGCTGTAGGAAAAAAGGCTTTGATAAAAACCAACGATGAAGTAATTGAGACAGAGAGGGGACAAGGCAGTGCAAATCCTGCTGGTAAGAATACACCAGAGCCGAGACAGAAGGGGATAACAGGTGCAATAGAAAATATCAGCTTAAGTTTTATGGGAGTTGCTAAATCAGTGCTTAATGAAAGACCAGGAAAGGGACATGAAGCTAATGGTGCAAAGAAGAATCAAGATGGTTGGGTCATAACAAAAAAAGCTACTAGAGCTAAACATGTTGGAGAGACGTCACATAAGGTCAATAATGGTTTCCAAGTACTCAACAAGGACAAGTTTAATGTAATGAAACCACGGAGAAGTCCTAGCAGAGATGGGGGTACTACTGTCCATAGTCCAAATGGATAGCTATGTTATATGAAATGTGAGGCCTTAATAGTAAGGATGGCAATGAGGCGGCGCGGGTGGGGGACGGCGTGGGTTTTAGACTTTGTGGGCGGGGGAGGGTGGGGGCGGGCTTAAGTAAGTTTTTTAAATGATGCGGTGCGGGTTGGTTGCACGTTTAAATTTAAAAAAAAGTTAAAAAGTTAGTATTATTCTCGTGAATCTACCTAAAATTATATGCATTCTTCACTTAAAATTTTATGATACTTAAAACTACATGTATAACACTGCAAATAAACAATTTTATAACTTTATTAATTTCTTTATTCATCTTAATGAAAATTTGATATTTTATTATTACTTGTACTCGTGATACTTTTCTAACAATTTCTTTGTGAAAAGTGATATAATAGAAATTGGTTGTTACTATTTCCTAGTATTGAAAATATTATGGTTTTCAATAGAGTGACAAATTTTAAAAAAAATAAAAAAATGTGAGGCGATGTGGTGCGAGTATGCACGGGTATAGGTGTGGGGCGGGTTTATGCTGGTTTAAAGGTGGTGCGGTGCGGTATGGGGTGATTTTAAAATTCGCGGGTTTAGAAAAAACTCGCACCACACCGCACCATTGCCACCCCTACTTAATGGGACGAATAAACAAAAGAAGGTGAAGCTCCTTTGCAATAAGCTAAATGCAGGAATAACTGTTATGGTGGAAACAAAAATAAAGGCTGGTAGAATAGAAAGAGTAGCTCAAAATATGTTCTCTGGTTGGGACTACGTTACGAATTTGGAGAATCATTATAATGGGTGAATCTAGCAAACTTAGAGGCTGAATTATTTTTAAATAAATATGGTTAGGTGGATCAGGCTATGACTTGTGAGTATATGGGACATTTGTGGTCAAATAAGATTTAAATTAACAATCATTTATGGACAGAATAGCAAAAAGGAGAGAGGAGCATAATGGAGTTACTTAACTGTAGAAAATTAGGGGAAACAAATATCATGGTTGATCACTGGTGATTTCAATTCAGTGCTACATCAGAATGATAGAATAGGAGGGAACCCAATTACTATAGAAGAGATAGCAGACTTCATGAGTGTGTAGTGAACTGCAGCTTACTGGAACTTTCATATTGTGAAACTAAATATACACGAAATGATAAGCAAGGAGAGAATATGATCTGGTCCAAGATCGACTAGGCATTGATTAATAAAGGATGGATTGATATTATGCCGGATTATACAATCATATTCTTGCCAGAGGGGGTGAGTGATCACATCCCTATTCATTTGGAGCTAAAAACTTCAGTTAAGAACACAAACCTTTAAATACTATAATATATGGTTCAAGCACCAAAACTTTATTCCTATAGTGGAGAATATCTAGAAGAAACAAAAAGAAGGTTGCCTTATGTTCTAAATAGTAAGGAAGCTGAAATTGTTGAAAAAAATTTCAAGCATTGAACAAATAATTTTGTAGAGATCATAGAGGAGGATAATATAGATAGAGAAGAACTTGAGAAAGCTCAACTTGACTTATAGTCCCAACCAACAGAGAAGAATTTACAGCGAGATGAAAAAGAGAAATACACTATGTTTAGGCGTTCTAAATACATAGCATAAATCTTTTTGGAGAAAATGGCCAAAAGCCCTCAAGCTTTACCCAAAAATTCCAACTACACACTTATACTTTGCGGGAGTCCTATTATCCCCGAACATTTTAAAAATGAAATTATTACACCCTAAAGGCTTATGTGGCAAAGAGAGTGTATCTCAGTCTCTCTGAGAGAGTGAGTAGTTCGAAAATCTTAAAAAAAGTATTTTTTACATTTCTTTTTAATATAAAAGTACATATAATATATATATATATATATATATATATATATATATATAGATATATTATTTTTATTTTATTTTATTTTCTTTCTTCTTCATCACCATCTCAAAATACTCTCTCATTAAAAGCTTCAACAACTCTTCAATGGCTATCATGGCTAATCTCTAAATCACATTTTCAATACTTCTACCAATTTCATTCTGTAACCGCAATATCATCCCCATTGTTTCCTCAACTGCTGTAGCTGCTGCCATTCTCTTCTTTTCAAGTTCCAAACAAGCAGCATTTGCTCACCGCCTTTTCATCTTTACTATTTTTCTCAGTGACCAAACATCAAACACTTTGTCTTCATCATTACACTTTCTTCAAACTCTTCCTTCTCATCATCCAATTCCAATAAACCATCAATTTTTTTCTGTTCTAAGTTCAAATTCATCAATAACCTAGTCTTACATGACTTCATCTTTTCACAACATTTCTCATCAAAATCATTTTTAGAACAACACCCATTTTTCAATTCACTTGATTTCCCACGAAAATCACAAAGAAAACGGTTCCACCCTTACAATACCAACTAAATTACAAAACCCTCAATCCCAAATCAAACAACAACCCCAAAACATTATACAATTGTTCAAACCACCCAAACACCTAAAATCCAAATCCCAAATCAGCACTCAAATTCAAGTACTTCAGAGATTTAACACAATCCATGAAAACAAAATCCAAAAATCTCTTATTGAATTCAAAAATTGAATGGAAAATAAACAAGAAATATGAAAGATGAATAATCTGCATGTGGGTCTCAATGTTTTATATGGCACTGTTCCAAAATACAGAAATTTAAGCACAAGAAATAAAACTTCTTTCAATGTTTATATGGCACTGTTTCAAAATACAGAAATTTAAGCGCAAAGAAATAACAATGAATAATACTTCTTTTTAGTTTCTAAAAAATGAAAAATAGAGAAAGAGAATATATATATATATATATATATATATATATATATATATTAAAGAATAATAATTAATTTTTTTATATAAAAATATAAAATTACGTGGAAATTACGTGGCATGATATGACAGGTGCGTGTTGCTCACTTTCCATTACATATATGGATGTGAGTTTTCGAGGGGGTAATAAATCCATTTTTAAAATGTTCGGGGGGTCATAGGACCCTGCAAAGTATAAGTGTGTAGTTGAGATTTGGGGCAAAGGTTAGGGGCTCTTTTGATTGTGGGGTGATTGCACGAAGTATTTTTCTCAATTATTAAGCACAAAATATTACAATAATCCATTACTCAATTTGAGGATAAACATGGGGTGATGCAGCATAAACAAAAAGTAATTGCAGGAATAATGGTTGACTATTATACCGATCTGCTGGGTAGGAAGTAATATCAAAGAACCAAAGCATTTGATAGTTTCTTGGAGAATGGTACAAGGTTTAGTATAGATGAGCAGTTAGAATAGATTAGACCTTATTCTGAAAAGGATGTGAAGCAAGACATGCTTAGTATTGATAAGAACAAGAGCCCGTGGCTGAACGAGTATAGAAGTAATTTTTTCCAAGCTACTTGGGAAGTGATTGGCAAGGAGATTGCACGAGTAGTGCTGGAAGTATTTCATACGGGCAAAGTTTTGAAGCAGTTAAATGCAATAATGATCTGTTTGATTCCTAAGGTAATTGTTCCTCGAAACACTAGCCAATTTAGTCCTATCTCATGTTGTAATGTGATATATAAATGCCTATCAAAGATGACATATATTAGATTGGGGGAAGTCGTGTCTTACCTTGTGCTGAAAACTAGGCAACATTTGTAGAGGGGAGATCTCTGATCCATAGTGTTCTTAATTTTTATGACCTCCTAAGACACTATAATAGGAAAATATCTCCAAGATTCCTTATGAAAATAGATCTTCGAAAGTCATATGATATGGTGAGTTGGGACTTCATTCAAGAGGCACTTATAAGTTATGGGTTTCCAGCATCATTTGTAAGTATGGTAATGACTTGTGTATCCTCTACTAAGTTTAAAGTGAGGGATATGTATATTTTGAAGGTAAAAGAAGACCAAGGCAGGGGGATTCAATGTCTCCTTTTTTGTTTGTCCTAGTAATAGAGTACCTCTCAATATGTTTAAAGCAAATAAGATAGTTACTGAATTTTTTATTTTGTCCTATGTATAAAGATACCAAACCCACACAATTAATTTTTGTCAATGACTTAATGATTTTTGTAAAGCAGAAGAGAAGTTTATTATTAGTCATACAAGTGTTGCACCATTATAGTAGTGTGACTGGTTTAGTTACTAATATTAAGAAGCCTAATTTCTTTTATGCTGGAGTAAATGATGAAACAGTGGAGAGATTTCCAAAATTGAATGAATTCACGATTGGTACTCTGCCTATTAAATATTTTGGATTACTCTTTCTACGAAAAAATAGAATAGAGTTGATTGCCACGTACTAGTAGGAAAGATTACTAGTAAGATCACCAATGGGTATGCCAATACTCTGTCTTATGTAAGCGGTTGCAAGTTATTATGGCAATGTTGTTTTCAATATATGATTTTTGAGGGCCAGTCTTTATCCTACACAAGATTATATTAAAGAAAGTGGACAGGTTATGTAGAGACTACTTATAGGGGTGCTACACTATTAAAATGAAAGTAGCTTTAGTGTTCTGGGAGGTCGTATATAGGACAAAGATGTATGGGGTTTTAAATATCAAGAGAAGTAAGGAGTGAAACATTACAATAGTTGGGAAATTAATCTGGTAGTTAGCTATGTTATGAGTTAAGTGGATTCATGGGGTTTATATGAAGGGTAGCTGTGACGCCCCGCGTCACTACCCATTAAATTTCTCACGTTTTGGACATGATTCCAAGCATTTCGGGTGCATTTCTGAGCTCGATGAGGCTTCCGCAACATCAATTGACAATGCCAACGTGGAAGCATCTTTGGGAGGTCAAATTACAAGCATGGGTCAACTTTTACCTTGTCTTTGGAGCCTTGACCAGCTGCTGAACAGAAAAATAGGCTGCAAGACAAAGGCTTTTCACTAGTGGCTTGGATTGCATGGCCAAATATAAAAAGTTTGACTAGCTTGTTGTGGACCATTTGTATAGTCATTTTCTAGCATTTATTGTGCCCTTTGGCTTAGGGACTTTAAATATACCTTGTAAATCCCTCTTGGGCAGCATCCATATACTTGTATTACTCAAGAAATATATCAGAAAATTGGCTCTCCGGGCCTCCCAAAACGATTGTCTTCCCTTGTTATTTTTCCTTACGTGTTTGTGTGAATGTTCAAAGGTTATTGGGGATTGTTTTAGAGCTGGTTAGGACTGAGTTTAGCATCGCTATTGAGGGTGTTAAGCTTTCCACACGCGGCTAAAAATAGGTCCGTGACAAGTGGTATCAAAGCAGCACTTTGAACATGGCATACGACGGCGATGAGGAGGTTCACGGTGGAGACAATTTGGGAAAAACCAAGACCAAGAAATGTGACAAGAGTAGGAACAAGGATGAGGCTCAAATTCCAATTAGTGAGGCTGTTACTAATGTGAAAGATGGTGAAGGTTCCGCATCTGGCTCGCTTGACGAGAGAATCGTTAGAACGGAGGCTGGTTAGCGATTTTGGGCCATCGCTTCAAGACCCTTGAGTCCAACGTTGGTACCCTTGAGGCAGCTGCTCTTGAAGGGCTGGACGAAGTCAAGGCTAACTTGTCTGAGAAAAATGAAGAGCACAAGGAGGGGCTGACCATCTTGGAACTCAAGCTTACGGAAGCATTATCAGCGCCACACGAGAAGTTTGGGTCAAAACTATCCGAGATGATGTTGGGGCAGTCCGCTTTGCAGGAAGAAGTTGCTGATTTGAAGTAACAACTAGAAGCAGCCCTTGTTGGTGGAAATCATGGTTTCGTGGCTTACCATGATGCTCGTATTGAGGCTCCTAAACCCAACATGTTTAAGAGTGAGAGGAACACTCAAGACGTAGAGAATTTTATATGGCAATTGGAGTCGTATTTTGAGCACGTCAAGATTGTTGACGGGGCAGCAAGGATCCGGATTGCAACCATATACTTTAGTGACATCGCAATATTATGGTGGCGTAGTTAAAAAGTGGACATGGAGAGGGGTCTTTGCACCATAGCTAATTGGGATCAGTTTAAGGATGAGTTGAAGGAGAAATTTTACCCTTAAAACGTTGTAGATGAAGCCTGACGGAAGTTGAGGGAACTTAAGCAAACTTCTTCCATTCATAACTATGTGAGGGAGTTTACGAAGCTCTCACTTCTTGTGACGAGTTTCAGCAGTGAGGATTTGCTATTCTTCTTCCTTGATGGCCTCCAAAATTGGGCCAAACAAGAGTTGAGGAGGTGTAATGTCAAGACCGTGGATGAGGCCATTAAAGTGGCGGAATTCTTGACTGATTTTCTTGCCGATTATGCCAAGGCGAAGGATAGTCGGAACAAGCCCGTTGCTGGCAAGGGAGATCGTGGGGACAAGGGCAAAGACAAGTTTGTTCCCAACAAAAATCGTAAGTTCAAAGGTAAACGCAACCAGCCATCGTCATTCCGTAAGAACTACGAGGAGAAGAAAAAGGTGTAGCTAACCGCGATAGCGGCTGCTACCTTTGCGGGGACAAGTCTCACTTTGCGAGATCTTGTACTTCATTGAGTAATGTGGGAGTGATGATTGCAGCAACACGAAAGGATCAAGCTAGTGCGCAAGCCGGGGGTTTCGGGGAGCAAGAAGTATAAGCTGCCAATCCGGAGAAAGGAAAGGGACAAGCTGTGGGTTTGTTCAACCACATGGCTTTGTTTAACCACATGACGCTTGCAGCTTTTACTGCAAAGAAGCATAGCGTTAGAGCTCGAGAGTCATTATTTGTTGATGGGGAGGTGAATGGGCGAGCAGTCCGCATTATGGAAGACACCGGAGCAACGTATAACTTTTTTACAGACGAAAAGGCCAAAGAACTTAGCCTTGCATTAGTGACCAGTGATTCAATGTTAAAGACAGTTAATTGTCTCCCTACCAATGTTAATGAACCCGCTCCTCGGGTGAGTCTCACCTTGGGAGGTTAGAAGGGAGAAACAGATTTTTCGATTGTCCCGATGGATGTTTTTGATATTATTTTGGGGCTGGATTTTTGGTACGAGATTAATGCATTTATTTCTCCACGTCTCAACCAGCCAGCCATTTGTGATGTGGGTGGTTCTTGCATTATTCCACTTATTCGTGTCGCTCAAAGTGGCACACGTTTGTCGGCGATGCAGCTTGTTAAAGGTTTCAAGAAAGGAGAACCAACCTTTCTTGCAACATTGATGGAGATTGTGGGCTGCCAAGAAGCTGAATTATTTTCCTCATGTGTCCAACGTATTCTTGAAGAGAACAAGGATGTAATGCCGTTGGAGCTGCCCAAACGGTTACCTCCACGAAGGGAAGTTGATCACGAAATCGAGTTGGTTCCCGGGGCAAAGGCGCCAGCTATGACCCCATATCGAATGTCGCCTCCGGAGCTTGAAGAACTTAGAAAACAACTCAAGGAGTTGCTGGAATCAGGACACATCCGACCATCTAAGCCACCCTTTGGAGCTTCGGTCTTCTTTCAAAGGAAAAAGAAAGGGACGTTGAGGTTGTGTATTGATTACCGTGCTCTTAACAAGGTCACGGTGAAAAAAATATCCCATTTCCTTGATAGATGATTTGTTTGATCGCTTGGGGCAAGCCAAAGTGTTCACAAAGATGGATTTGAGAAAGGGCTATTATCAAGTTCGCATAGCCGAAGGAGATGAAGCCAAGACGACTTGTGTGACTCGTTATGGGTCCTTTGAGTGGCTGGTCATGCCTTTTGTACTGACCAACGCACCAGCCATGTTTTGCACCCTAATGAACAAGATTTTCCAGCCATACTTGGATCAATTAGTGGTCATATACCAGGACGACATTGTTATTTATAGTAGCTCAATGGAGGAGCACATTAGACACCTTCAACTAGTGTTTAATGTGCTACGGGAAAATGAGCTATGCGTCAAAAGGGAGAAGTGCACTTTTGCACAGCCAAAGGTGCTATTCTTGGGCAATATGATCAGCCAAGGGCAGATTCAGATGGATAGCGACAAAGTTGAGGTGATTCGGGATTGGGAGGTTCCAACGAAGGTGCCCGAATTAAGGTCCTTCCTTGGCCTTGCTAATTATTACCGAAGATTCATTATTGCATACTCGGATATTGCTGCTCCGCTCACGGACTTATTGAAGAAGAATCGTGTTTGGGAGTGGAATAGTTCATGTCAAGGGGCATTCAACAACCTCAAGGCAGCCATCATCAAGGAATCAGTTTTGGCTTTACCGAATTTCATGAAACTATTTGATGTGCAAACGAATGCATCCGATCTTGCTATTGGTGGTGTCCTAATGCAAGAGGTCCATACGATAGCATTTGAAAGTAGAAAATTGAATGATGAAGAACGGCGTTATACAGTCCATGAAAGGGAGATGACGGCCATTGTCCATTGCCTAAGGACATGGCGTCATTATTTATTGGGAGCTCATTTCCTCGTCAAGACGGATAATGTAGCGACCAGCTACTTCCAATCACAAAAGAAACTCTCTCCAAAGCAGGCTCGATGGCAAAATTTCATGGCAGAGTTTGATTACTCATTGGAGTATAAATCGGGAAAAGCAAACGTCGTGGCCGATGCATTAAGTTGCAAGGCTGTATTGGCAACACTTTTGAGTACTACCAGTTGTAGTGTGCTGGATACCACCAAAGAAGGGATGGAACATGATCCCGTTGCCAAGCAACTTCTTGATTTAGCTCGTAAAGGCAAGACCCAAAAGTTTTGGGAGGAGGACGGACTGTTATACACCACCGGAAGGCGAGTGTGTGTGCCTAGATGGAAAAATCTTAGGCGCTTGTTGACCAAGGAGGGCCATGACACAACGTGGGCTGGTCATCCGGGACAGAAACGCACCATGGCATTGTTAGAAGCATCTTATTATTGGCCTCACATGAGGGACGATATAGAAGTATACGTTCACACTTGCCTTGTTTGCCAACAAGACAAGGTGGAACACAAGGCGCCCGGTGGATTACTTGAGCCGCTGCCCACCACGGAGAAACCATGGGATAGTGTAACCATGGATTTTATCACATGTTTGCCTAAATCGGAGGGTTTCGGAACAATCATGGTTGTCGTTGATCGCTTCTCCAAATATGCAACATTCTCAGCTGCCACGTCTAATTGCAAAGCCAAGGAGGCAGCCCGATTGTTTCTCAAAGATGTAGTTAAACTTTGGGGTGTGCCTAGGCATATCATTAGTGATCGAGACCTGCGATTCACTGGAGCATTTTGGAAAGATTTATTCAGTTTGTTGGCGTTAGAGTTTCACTTTTCAACCAGCTTCCATCCCCAAAGCGACGGACAAACGAAGCGAGTAAATGGGTTACTCGAGTGCTACTTGAGGCACTTTGTTAGTGCCAATCAAAGGGACTGGTCAAGGTTGCTCAACAAGGCCCAATTCTCATACAATTTGCAGAAGAGTGAGGCAACAGGTCGTAGTCCATTCGAACTTGCAACGGGGCAGCAACCAAACACTCCACAATCCTTACCGGTTAACGCCGAAATGAGAAATACGGGTACTTATCATATAGCAAAAGCTTGGGAGGAACAAGTCGATATGGCGAGGTCATATATTGATAAAGCAGCCCATAAGATAAAGAAATTTGCTGATCGTAAGCGTCGTCCAATCCACTACCGGATTGGAGACAAAGTAACGGTCAAGCTTAATCCAAGGCAATTCAATTCGTTGAGAAGTATCAATCAAAGTTTGATTCGACGGTATGAGGGTCCATTTGAGATTGTTGCCAAGGTTGGCAAAATTTCATATAAGCTGGACATGCCATCGCATTTAAAGATTTATCCCATCTTCCATGCAAGCAAATTAAAACTGTATTTTGAAGATAAGGAAGACGTGGAGCGAGGTAAGTCTAGTCGGGCCCAAATCTTCATGACGTCCGCTTCCACGGATAAGCAAATTGAGGACATAATTGATCATCAAATGGTTCAAGGAAAAGGTTGGGGCAATTCAAGTGCCCAATTCTTAGTCCATTGGAAGGGCCAATCGCCCGAGGAGGCATCATGGGAAAAATATGAGGACTTGTGGCAGTTCAAGGAGCAAGTCCACAAATATTTGCAGCTATGTGGCGTTGCGGTCGTCACCAAATCAAGTGGGCATGATTTGGGCATTAAATCAGGTCGTCACTACCCATTGAATTTCTCACGTTTTGGGCATGATTCTGAGCATTTCGGGTGCATTTTTGAGCTCGATGAGGCTTCCGCAATGTCAATTGACAATGCCAACGTGGAGGCATATTTGGGAGGTCAAATTACAAGCATGGGTCAACATTTACCTTGTCTTTGGAGCTTTGACCAGCTGCTGAATAGAAAAATAGGTTGGAAGACAAAGGCCTTTCACTAGTGGCTTGGATTGCATGGCCAAATATAAAAAGTTTGACTAGCTTGTTGTGGACCATTTGTATAGTCATTTTCTAGCATTTATTGTGCCCTTTGGCTTAGGGACTTTAAATATACCTTGTAAAGCCCTCTTGGGAAGCATCCATATACTTGTATTACTCAAGAAATATATCAGAAAATTGGCTCTCCGGGCCTCCCAAAATGATTGTCTTCCCTTGTTATTTTTCCTTACGTGTTTGTGTGAATGTTCAAAGGTTCTTGGGGATTATTTTAGAGCTGGTTAGGACTGAGTTTAGCATCGCTATTGAGGGTGTTAAGCTCTCCACACGCGGCTAAAAATAAGCCTGTGACAGTAGCACTGATATTTGGATTCATATTCCTCCAATAGATAGTAGTTGGTACTAGTGGAAACTCAATTCTATCAAAGGAAATATAATGCACTGGTACACTAATGGAGCTTATATGCTGACAATGAATAATACATATTCAGTTTCACAAAGTTATAATACAATGCTTGGAAGACAGTCAAAATGCCAGGAGGAAGATTTAATTTGAAACTCTATAATGATGCCAAGACATAGGTTCATCGTATAACTGGCCTACCAGGAGAGATTATTAACTAAGGCTAGATTATTGAGATTTAACTTGCCAATTGAAGATGACAAATATGGTCTATGTGATGCTGACCAACTGGAGACACAACAACACTTGTTCACAGAGTGTGATTGGGCTAAAAAGGTAAAGTAAGAATTACAAGGATGGTTAGATATTCTATTGTTGAACTTTACAGTCAAGAAAATATTGAGATGGTACAAGAGTAGAAGGTGAAAGTAGTTTCACAAAGAAGTAGCCACAACAATTTGAGGTTCAAGTATATATCATATGTGGAAAGCTAAAAATTAGAACCAGTTTCAGAATTTGTTCGTACCAAGGAATGTGGGGATAAATCAGATTCAAATGGAGCTTAAGGAAATAATTGACCAATGAAAGTGTACAAAAATAGATAGTAGATGTAGATAGCTGATACAATATTTAGAATATTATGCAGTAACTGTTTTCAGATGTATAGCTTTGTATGACTTGAGACGTGAGTGCCTTGTTTATTGCTTATATGGAGATAACTATTTGTGTGCTCCTTAGGTGTATGGATTTGGTTGGCATGGTAATGTTTCACAGTTTATCGCCAAACAAAGTAACTAGCAATACATTTATTATATATAAGCATATAATTACATTTTATGCACTCATTACGTTTTTTCCAACATTAAATATAAAGAAGATTGGTAATAAATGCCATAATATTTTTGATAGTTGTATCAAATGTTGTTGTTTTAATGATATTTTACACCAAATGTCATTGTTTTAACAAATTTTGATGCAAAATATTACTGTCTTTATGATATTATCACAAGTTATTATTGTATGACAATTTTTCATAAATACTGAGACATTTCTTATTTTCTGACATTTCTTTCATATATAACTAAATAAATGTCATCACTTCATCAATTTCTTGAAGTGTATGTGACTGTCTATATGGGGGTAAATCATGTATGTCAAAAGAACAAGCAAGTATATAACACCTAGGGTTTTGACCCTTAGAAATTTTCCTAAAATTCTGGTCTCTGGACCCAATACGACTCATAGGTACAAGCTGTATGTTTGGGTATGAATAGTAAGGTCCAGTAGTATGCTGACCATTGTTGGTTGGTGGGATGAATTTTGGTTACTAGAATGGATACTACTTAGTGGTACGAATCGTATTGGTGGTTACAGATCGTTTGATTCCTTAACTTAATTTTAAACTTGGTTACTTAGGTTGGATCTAAGTACGAGTGGCTAACCATAAGCCATAAGCCAGGGTACAAGTCGTACCTAGGACTCATAGGGTGGACAGTGTCTAAATTTTTCTAGGGTTTAATCTGCCAGGGTACGGATAAAAGGTACGGATCATATGCTTCGAATACTACTTGGTTGGATGATTCGTACGATAGATAGTGTTTGATCCAAAGGTTAAGGCTAGGATACAAGTTGAGGGTACCAATCATATTAGAGGGTACGATTCGTGAGGGTCAGGCGTACCCCTGGGACGGGATTTTGTGCAACTTAAGTGGAGGAATTTTGGACATTTCTCCACTTATCCTAATAAGTTCTCATGAATTCTAACCTACTTGGGAGATTATTTACCCTACTATTCCATTCATTAACACTTAGAAACTTTTCTAAATACTCTATAATTCTCTCAAAAGCTTTTGGGCAATGGAAGCTAGGGTTTCAACTAGAGAATTATTTTGGGGTTTGTCTTGGTGATTCCTTCCATCATCATCTTAGTTTAGGGAATGTTCTCTTCCCTCATTGTTAATTCTATTTAAAGGCATGATTTTTATGAATGTTTTCATGACTTCATTGATTGTATGATTTTGGTTTTCAAATATGATTTGGGGGTTTTGATATTAAATGGTTGGTTATGGTTTTCCTTGGTTTTAACTATTCTCTATGTGTATTAATGGTGGTTTTGGATAAATGAATTGCATGGGAATGGTTTAATGGAAATTAGAATTATTTTTGGTTATATTATGCCTCCAATGTGCTGGCAAAATACCTATAATAATATTTTCATTGCATTGAGTACTTTTAATAAAACTCTTGCTTATTTTAAAACTTGGTAAAGGAATTATGCATGGTTTAAAAGGATTGGAAAGGTAAATGGCTAAATTTTTATGCTTGTAGGATACATGGACTCCCCCAAGTGGTTTAATATGGTAAATGTAAGGGCATTTGGAATCCCCTTAAACTTACATATGGTTGGCTATGGATAGTAATTGCAAGTATGGCCAGTATGACGATACCACCACTAAATGGCCTTGGTTAATAAATGGTAAATGGATTGGTTGGTTGCTTGGTAATGGTCTTAATTGGACAATAATGGTAGGATATGTAGCAAAGCCCTGGAAGGTGGAGGTCCAGGGGGACAAAAACTAGAAACTCATATTTACTGATGTGAGGTTTGTCTTGATGATCGTATACTTGATGTCCCACTATATTTTGGTGGATGTACTAGTCATCCCAGGATTTTCTTCCCTAGTCGTGCGGCTATATGCACTGGGGCCCTTTTAACAGGGGGAGCTAGACCCATATAGCCAGTGGGTGGTTTAGGACGGCAAAGTTACATATCCTAGGTAAAGGTTTTAATAGCATGCTAAATTCGGTCTCCTTTCCTAGCGTGGTTATATATATAATGGTTGCATGCTTATGGATGGTTTTAATTCACTTTATAAATGGCATTATTTTATCCTTATTTTAAGATTATGCTCGTGTTCACCTGCTAACTCGTCTACTAGCGGCTGTATACCCATTCTATACAGGAACTGACCATTTTACTCCTCTTACATAGTGATTGACTTGGGGATCAACATTTGGACTAAAGTGGTGAGCTTTCATACTTTCGGAAGGCTCCATTTCATGTTATGGATATTCTTAGACACTTTAATTTTATTTTGGATATTGGTTTTGGTCATGCCTTGGGGCATGTTCCAACTGGATTTTATTACTCTTTTGGTTAGAGGCTTTGTGGTACTGTTATGGGTTGGAATGGGCAGGATCGATATTAGTGTCGGCCTTGGAATTTGAATAAGCTGGTGGGCTAACATCATTGGACATAATTTCTCATTGTTCCAACGTATTTTATTTTGGGATTAATTATATTATGTTTTGTAATTTATTCAGTTGTGGCCTGGTTTATGGACTTTGGTATGGTTTGGTAGAGTTGGGTGGTTGGTGTGGGATGGTTGGACTTAGTTGGGTCGGTCACGGTTGTGATCCTATCCCAGAGTCTTGATATGAGTTGTTACACAATCTTTTTATATGCTCGAAATTCAGCCACATAAGGTAGGCGGCTGGAGGTTGGGTTGGTTAACGGGGGTGGTCTCCGATCCCGAACAGACTTGGGACGCCCATTACGACAAGGATCCCGAAAGGATATGCAACATCATACCACTGGTATGCAACATCTTTAAGCTGATAAGTTACAAAGTTCACCCCTTCTCATTGGTAGCCTGCATCACCCAAAATATCTTTTCCATTTTATTCATAAGCCTTGAGGATCCTCCTCTACCTTCACTCTAGAAAAAGTAGGACGAGCCATCTTCATAAATTGGCCAACCCTTGTGGCCTCAATAGACAAACAACCAGACATATCCCACTTAGCCTAAGCAACAACTAACTTAGAAATAGCATGAATAGACTAATGGGATTTCACATTATTCACCTTGCCTTGAGGGGGACTAGTAGTAACCGGTGGAACTTCAAAACTAACAGGGATAGGACCATGAGATCGAAGATGAACCCTATAAGTAGGATGCACCCTTTTAGCATTACACCAAGATGAGATAGAAGAATTTTCTTGTATTTTTGATCTATGAGGCAGAGCTGAAAGACGAACAAACAAGGATTAGAGAAGATTCCAGGACTGAGAATTCAAGCTTGAAGATAGAATATCAAGAAAGTGAAATATTCCTAAATGCCTTTTAACCTCTCCCTTATGAGTGTGGCGCATCACACACCCCTAGAAAGAGACACTACTAGACACGGCTTTGTGGACTCTCAATTGACCATGATCATAGGATCTGATACCAACTTGACATGACCCGCCTTGGGGCTTTGTCATAATGGGTGTCCCAAGTCCAACCGGGATTGGAGACTACCCCCATTACACCATCCAATCTCTGGCCGCCTGCCTTGAGTTGGCTGAATTCTGAGTATGAAACATAATAGTGTAATAACTCACACAAAGACCCTGAGAATTGATCACAACCATAACCAACCCAACCGAGTCCAACCATCCCATAACCATAATTCAACCATACCAAACATACCAAACAAGGCCATAACTAAAGACGTTCCAAAACATAATATAATTAATCCCAAAATGAAATAGGATAGAATAGTGAGAAATTATGCTCGATGATGCTATCCTCCCATCCTAATCCAAATCCAAGGCTGACACTAATACCGATCCCGCCCATACCAACCTATAGAAGTACCACAAATCCTCTATCCAAAAGAGTAATGAAATTCGGTTGAGACATGCCCCCAACCATAGCCAAAACCAATATGCAAAATAAAATCAAAATATCTATAACATGAGATGATGCCTTTCAAAAGGATGGAAGCTCACCACTTCAATACAAATGTTATCCCCGAGTCAATCACTATGTAGGAGGAGTAGAACGATTGATTCCTGCATAGCGTGGGTTTATAGCCGCCAGTAGACGGGGTTAGCGAGTGAACGCTAGCATGATCTCAAGGTAAGGATAAAATAATACCATTTATAAATGGAAAAAGATATGCTTTCCTCCCTAAAGTTGTACCGAAAACTCACTTTAGCCATTAAACTTAACTTGTAATTGTTTGCCCCCTTATGAACTTTAAAGTGTATTATTTCGCTCCCTTAACGACTGACGTGGCAAAAAAATAAAAAAAAAGTCAAAGCGCATTTTAATAATAAAAAAGTATTAAAAAATTAAGTGGGGCTCACTTTAAAAATTTTAACCATTATTTTTTTCCTTCTTCCTAACACCCTCCCTCCTTTCTTTTTTTTCCTCACACCCACCACCCCTATGTCTTCAATCATGGGGCATAAAAAATCTAGAATAAATTTTTTTTTCTTTTTTTCACTCCTATCCACCAAAAATATTCAATCAAATACATGATAATAAAATACATAAATTGTACAACAAATAAACTTTTCAATAAATATCAAGAATCAACAAATTGAACCCAAAAAATACATAAAAATTAAAACTTTTAGGTACCATTCTCTAAAAATTTGCTAAATTTTAGCATCCAAAAAATCCAAGGAGCAGTAAAATGGGACATCAAAATAATGGGAAAGGGAAGAAAGAAGAAGAAATGAGAAGGAAAGAGCAGTAGTAGAAGAATAGGGAGCAAATTGCCTTCTTCACCACCTTCTTCAACTTCTTCTTAATTTAGATAAAGAAAAAAGAAGAATAAAGAGCAAAATGCCTTCTTCACCACCTTCTTCAACTTCTTAAAAAATTAATCAATTCCCTAAAATATAAATTTCATGTTGAAGGAAAGAGTAGTAATAGGGGGGAATATAAACTAGGTGAGGTGGGGCGTTGAGATGGGGTAGGTGGGGATTCAACAACATCGGGAGGGGGGAGGTGTTCAAGAACATGGACTGGGGGGGGGGGGGGGGGGGGGTGAAGAGGGGGGGGGGGGGGGGGGGGGGGGGGGGGGTTCTGAAGAAGAAGGAAAAGGAGGAGGGGGTATTTTTTATTTAATATATATATAGTATGTTTGTGAGATTACTTTTTAAAAAAAATTATAATGTCTTACATGGCAATGATATGACACTGATTTAGCAATGACATGGCACATGTGTAGTGCACTTTATGTTGTGAGGGTGAGATTGTGATTTTAAGGTTGTATTTAATTTACTTAAAAGTTGTTAAATGGGGTAAACGATTACAGGTTAAGTTTAATGGCTAAAGTGAGTTTTCGTTGCAACTTTAGGGGGGAAAACATGTCTTTTCCCTTTATAAAACCAAGTAAAACCATCCATATGCATACAACCATATATATATATATATAAAACCATGTCATAAAAAAGGACCAAGTTTCGCATTTCTTTAAAACCTTTACCTGGGCTGTGTAGCTTTGCCGTCCTAAATCAGCCACGGGCTATATGGGTTCAAGTATCCCCATTGAAAGGGCCCCAGTACGTGTAGCTGAACGACAAAGGAAGTATCCCATGGGATGACTAGTACATCCCCAACATTAAGTGTGATATCATGCACACAGTCACCAAGACCAACCTCATATTGGCAAATATGAGTTTCCAGTTTTGATCCCCCAGGACTTCCACCTTCCACAACTTTACTACACAGCCCGACATTATTGCCCAATTAAAACCAATTTTCAAATAACCAAACCATTATACATTTATTATCTAATTCCATTGATATTGGTATCGTCATACCAACCCTTACTTGCAATTATCATCCATAGCCAACCATTTATAGGTTTAAGGGGACTTTCAAGTGCCCTTTCATTTACTATATTAAACCACTTGGGAGACTTTCATGTTCTCCACAAGCATAACCAATTATGCCTTATCCTTTTAAAACTATTTAAACCACGCAAGAGTTTTATTAAAGAAGTCAATGCAATGAACATATCTTTATAAGCATTTTATCAAACACATTAGGGGCATAATATAACCAAAACCAATTTCAATTACCAATAAACCATTTCCATTCAATCCAATTATCCAAAACACCATTAATGCATATAAAAATATAATTAAAACTATGGAAAACCATAACCAAGCAATTAACATCAAAACCCCAAAATCATATTTGAAAGCCAAAGTCGTGCAATAGTAAAACCATGAAAACATTTATATAAACCATACCTTTAATTAAATTAACAATAAGGGAAGAGAAATATTCCTTAAAATAAGATGATGATGGAAAGAAATCACACAAATAAGCCGTAAATTGATCCCTTTGATGAAACCCCAGCTTCCCTTGTCCAAAAGCTCTTAAAAGAATTATGAAGTGTTTAGAAAGAGTTTCTAAGTGTTAATGAATACAATATAAGGGTAAATAACATCCCAAGTAGGTTAGAAGTCATGGAACCCTATTAGGATAAGTAGGAAAATGTCTAGAATATCCCCACTTAGGTTGCACAAAATCCCATCATAGGAATACGATGGGCCCTCACGAGTCGTCCCTTTCCAATAAGATTGGTATCCAATAATCGTATCCTGAATCTATACTCTTGGAGCAAAAAATATCCAGTATACAAACCAAATGATTTGTAATCACCAATACGACTTGTACCTATAAGTCGTACTCATTTCAGTAACCAAAATCTATCCCACCAACCAACACTGGTCAGTACACGATCGGAATGTACTATCCATACCCCAACATATGGCTCATATCCATGAGTCCTATTGGGTTCAGAGATCAGAATCCCAAAAAATTTCTAAGGTCCAGAAACTAGGGTGTTTCAGACACCCATTACGACAAGGACCCCGGGCAGGTCGTGTCAAAGTCCATAACACATGATTATGTCAGAACTAGTGAAATACTTACCCCATCTTATAAAAACTTGGATGGATCATCTTTGGTGTGGTGTGGACCATTGTTACCTTGGGAAAACTAAGGTGTTTTATAATCAGGAAGGTTGGAATGCCAACATACGTCTATTATATTGAATTTACCCGATATTCCTCTTTTTAGGAACATTTTCATAACGATCCTTGGAAAATACAACAATCATTCTCGTGTTTAGCATCAACGTACCACCAATCAGTCTCAAGCTCAATGTCAACGCCTAGACAAGTGCTACTAAGTAGCCTTTTCTATGTTAAGTTAGTAGTTATTTCATATAGTGCCAATGAATTGACTTTTTGACCTATAAAAGTGCTCCCTTAAATGAAGAAAAGGCATTAATAAAATTTCAAAAGTCGCCTCAAAAGCTTTTTTATCCTTTTTTCTTAGAATTTTCATAGGAGGAAACTCTGGACTGTTTCCTGCTTGTATTTTTCTATTCCTTTGAAAAATTTCAACACTTGTATTTGTTTCCTCCCTTACAGTTTTGGCCGAAGAAAATGAGCAATGATCTATCTTAATCCACTTGCCGTTTACTTTATTTTACAAATTCTACCATCAATTATAATAATGATTTTTAGGTAACAATATTACAAACTAGTTTTCCATTTATTTTAGACACATCCTAAACACCCTAAAATCTAATTATCTCAATTATAACAGCCAAAAGCAAACCCAAAGGAGACACTTGTCCAAAAGTACATGCTTTACACCAATTTAAATTAGAAAGAAGTGGTGAAAATACCCTTAAACTTGCAAAAATTTTACTTTCATTCCTAAACAATTCATAGTTCTAAAAACACCACTATACTTGAATAAGTGATTTTAAAAATGCTCTGATCTTCCACATGGTGTAGAAAGTGATCGCGAACTCTCTTATGTGTGTGAGAGCATTTGAAAAATACCACGTAATCAATTAGACAATTGAAAAACTCAATTTTTTATGTTTTCCTTTATTTTTAATTCCACCTCGACAATCCCTTTCTTCCCTATTCAAATTTTCCTCTATTAGAACACATCCTATCTTGAAATCCTCATTTATTTAGTTTTTATCCATTAAAACATACCTCTATCTTGTTTAATTCATAAATTTCTAAGTCCCACCTATCTTTCTAACTATACTTTACAGAGATGGAAATTCAGAGTGTTGAGAATTTTATGGTCGATTAAAATTTTGGAAGAAGATTTTGGGTTTGTAATAATTATAAGCTCATGAATTAGTTTATTTTCCTAGTTTTGATTTGTAAGAGTCATTTAGTATAATATTTTCTAATTTGCTCTAATGACTTTAACCCTTCCACAATATATAAATCATAAAATCACTATTATATGGCCTTAAGATTTTGAGTTTATTGAATTTTCTAGCAAAAATCCTCTGATTTTCATGAAAATCATATAAAGTTAGATTTTGTGATTGAGAGAGAGAGAGAGAGAGATTTTTGTGAGGTTATTTGATCAGGTGTGGCTAGTAGATGGGTTAGTCTTTTTTATGACTTTAATTATCTACATGAATCATATATCAGCACATAAGTCCAACTGGTCCACTCACAAGTGAGAACATGTTACTAAGATCTAAAATCGCTTATACAAGTGTAGAGGTATTTTTAATCTATATCTATAATATATTAAAAGTGTGAAGACCCTTAGAAAAGTGATTTGAATTTTTTATCATTCATTAAAAATCTTCATAATAGACAAAATTGTCTTTTCACTCCATAATAATTATTTGCAAAATAGAATTAAAAAATTGTTACTCAATCCCATTAGGAGTCAAATAGTTTGTTTAGCTTATTAAGTTATTAACCTAAAATCCATGAGAAAATATGAGAACATTACATACAAACATTGTTGCTCGCCTCCGAAAAAGAATTTATCTCCAAATTATTGAGGTTTCGATTCTTACTCTTTAACTAATCAATCATCTTATTGAGGTACATATAATTTATATTGTATCTCTCTATAATTGTTATGGTGTAAGATTAGTAATAAGAAAAAAATTTATGCTAAAATTATTTCATAGATGGTATAACGAAAAGTTTCAATTAAATTGTTATCTTCCATGGAGAAAACTACAGTTGAATTCATCAAAGGGCTGCAACAGAGATATCCTCAGCAAAGGCAGCTATGGAGACTAATGTAAAGGTGAAGTGGGCTACAGTGGACAGAGTAAAAGCAGAGGCTCTATAATGAGATTTTGAGGAGCAAAGATGTGCAGTTGGTGCTTCCTAGCCATCCTGTCCTTGTTAGATTCTAATTTTTCTTTTATATATATAAACTTTTCATTTGTCTTGATTATTCTCTCAATAGTTTTTTTTTGTTAATAATTAGTTATATGTAGGTCAATTGATCAAATTCAAATTCGTATGAAGCTCTATTGTTTCGATCCCAACATGTTCATAATTTGAGTTCACATCAAAACTTTGGACTCACTAGATGACTCAATTTACGTGAATAACGTTATGCTTCTACTTAGAATTCGGAAGAGATAAACAACAGTGCACCAAAATAGAAGAAAAGTTAAATAAGACACAGTAAATTGATTCCAACATCAATTGATTTAAAGTAGATAAAAAAATGATTCTACGGAAGTTTTCAAGTATCTAAATGAGCTCATCAGGTCTATTGTTGAAGCTAGTGAGATTAGACCTAACATCGTAGGTTGGGTTATTGGGTGAAACGTTTAGAGAAAAAGCAAAGATAGAATAGTAGATATAAGTTATAAATATTTCATTGGGTATTTTAGATGTTTCTTCAATCATAATGAATCTATGTAAGACATTATTGGTTGATTCTTCAATACTCTTGTGCAAGTGAAGAAAGATTCATGTGTTAAGACTTCGTGTCGATTATAAGAAAATTTAAAGAAATTTCTTAAAATTTTATTTCTCATTTATAGTGATACTATTTATGTCATTAAGATGTTTAAAATTATCCTTTACTATCTTAAACTTACTTCAATTTTTAAGAAAGTGACAGGTGTTGCTAACACTGTCATGGGTAAAAGGGCAAGGAACTAAAATTGGAGTTGCTGGATATGAAGGTTATACTAAAAAAAACTGATAAATGAGTGTCAATGAAGGAATATTTAGCAGAAAAATTTAAGCCTGAAGAGTAAAACAAGGCATCTAAAGTGATTTCAGGGTCACATTCAAGACAGAAAGAGAAAACAGAGGAAACAGGTGAGGCAAAGCCAATAGGATAGATGACTGTATCTATAGGAAGTAGAAAGGAGATTGGGTCCTATTGGAGACACAAAGAATGAAGAACATGATGCTTGTTTGAACAATGTGTGGTGGACAGGAAAAGGTGGTGAAACACAAACATCTTCAGGCATCTCAAATATTAAGTAGATATGTCAAATGAATGCCATAACTTTTGTCCATTTTGATACCTATGGACATCATAAATTAGTTTTAGTTTCTTTTTTGATTTTGTCTATCGATTTTGCTGTAGAGAAAGGTGTTGTTGTTGGGGGTAGGAGTTAAAACATCAACAATGTTTTTGCCAAATCTCAAGCTACCAGGAAATTGAAGTTTGAAGTTGTTATAACCATGAACATTTGACTTCTTTTGCTTTTGTATTTATGCCTAATATTTTGTTTCTCTTTTTTGTTGTTTTTTTTTATGGAAAACTGATCATGTATGTTGCCTAATTGTCTCTAGGAAAGTTGTATCTTGCCGGTTTTGTTTTGTAAGTATTCCATTGAAGTGGCTCAAGGACGTGGGGGTTTCTGTACCTATTGGTGTTGTGTTCGTGTTTTCTATAACAACTTAGACACGTAAGATAACTTAAAAAGAATTAAATATTCTTGACTTTCTTTCACACTTACAGCATTTTTTTTGGAGACCAATTACAACAATACAACTTCAAAGGCATAAATGTTCATCTTGAAAGTTGTTGACCTCATCATAATGTCCTTAGTTGTCATGTATCGTGGCATCATCATAAGTTCCCAAGTCATGCCTGATGTATCTATTTTATTAGCAAGACTGAAGAACATTTCACTAAGTTGAGTGACTATATAAGGAATTGACTCCTTAATATTGAGAAAATTGAGCAGACAACTCAAGAGGTTCAAGAAAAGCAATTTAGTGTCTAGGGAAGCATATTGGCCATATACAACTTGTGATAGAGAAATCAGCCAAGTTCCTTCTAATTGAATTTTTTATGTGTATTCCACAGTGATAATAGCAATCACTAGAGGTAAGGGTAATAGAGTCGTTGTGTGAGTTGAATGTAGCAATTGGATCTATAAATGTGCATGAATTATATTCGTGCCTACTCACTTGCACCGCATTGTGGTACTTCTTGTTGTACTTGAAAACTGCATGTTCATGTACACACCTCAATTAGTCCATAGAAATTTAAATTAACTTCTCCATGCATGTAAATAAAGTTAGTGTCAAATTGAGTACAAATTCTCTTTTTTTATTGGTTCTAATGTATAAAAAATGACTAATTGTTAAAGTTTTATTAGATTTGAATAATTTAAAATATTAAGATTAAAAATTGAATATTCAAAACTGTGTGAAAAGTATTGTACGTTGTAATTTTTCTCATATCATATGATGAAAAATATATCTAAAAATATTAGAGAAAATTTAAATTATGACGAATAAAAAAAATTGAAGGAGTATTGGTTTCATGCAATAATCTATTATTATAAGTTATAACATAGAAGTAATGAAGTTAAACGACTTTTGGAAAATGTTTAATCTAGCTGAAGTCTACTGTTATATATAATAATTGGTTTTATGGGAATGTCTTTTATCACTGGTTACCAATTTTGTAACTGAGTTGGTATGGGTAGTCTCCATACCGGGAGTGCTTGTGCATTGTAAATGTTCAAGTAAAACAGTAGGGTAATGTTTACGAGGGAGGATATTTAATTGGTAGTAATCAGAAAGTATGCAGAAAGTTTTTCACAGAACTGGATGTTATAATACTTGGGCTATGTATGGGTTTTTAGAACATTGATTTTTTATAGGCATAAAGGCTATCTAGTTGTGATAGAAGTTCAATAAAGTTCTGTTTATGATTTTTTTAACACTGTAGTTAGTGGACTTCATTCTTAATTTACATCAAGAACTAACTTGTACTTTTCTTGTTTGTCTTGCCTTATAAATGTAGTGTGTGCGGATTTGGTCCGTGGTGCTAAGGACAAGAGGCTCAGGGTCAAGGGACCTGCGAGAATGCCCAAAAAGGTTCTTAACATTACCACTAGGAAGTCTCCTGTGGAGAAGGTACTAGTTTTTTAATCAATTCTGAGCTTGTCTTTTTTATTGTATGATATGTTTAGGTTCAAGCATTTCTTTTTTCTATTTGAATTATTTGGTGTTTTCTAGGGCTTAATTTGTTCTTAGTCCCTTTTTTGAAGTTTAATATGGTTGAATTGGTTAGTTGTAAACATATTTTTGCCTGTTTAATGGCATTGCTGTGTGATATATTTGACTCCTTTAGTTAATGTAGAGCATTGATTAATTCTAAAGTGCTTGTGTAAATGCCCAACAAGGTTCCTCATATTATCACTGAAAATTTTCTTGTGGAGAAGATCTACTAGGTCTACTGCTTGTATCAATTCTTTGGGGGTGTGCATTTATTTTATGGTTGTATGATCTTGGTTCAAATATTTCTTTTCATGTTTGAATTGCTCCAATATTTTCTTAGGCTTAATTGGTTCTTGGTCCAAATATGTGAAAGCTTATCTGGTGAAGTTTTACATAGTGTTGTTTGTTCCAAAGTAACCTAGATACTTTAATGAAAGTAGAGCATGATTAGTCAGAAGAACATTGTCTCCATTTAACATATTGGCGGAGGTTGTATGTGAATCCAAGTGACTTTGAGCCTCTTTGGACTGGCTTATTTTAAGTTAAAATTACAATGACTAAAATAGTCCAAAAGCCAACGAAAGGCTTTTGGCTTAGAAGTCAAAAGTAATCCAAACGTGTTTATATTATTGGTGAGTCCTGTTGTTGGGACAACAGAAGATATCCTAATTAGGAAAGCTATTAAATAATGCACAAAATTACCTTGATAACACTTGTCTGTGATTGCTGCGAAGTTGTAACTGTTAAAACATGAAAAGTATGAACGTGAAATACTTGGCTCCAAAGTAAATTAGAAAATAAAGTCTGCACTGGTTTACTATGGGCTTCTTGTTGACAATAATACTAAATATTTCATCTGATTGACAGGCACAAATACATGGGATAGGTTTGAGTAGCGGGTCCACAAGCGTGTGATTGACCTTTTCAGCTCCCCTAATGTTGTCAAGCAGATCACCTCAATCATCATTGAACCTGGTGTTGAGGTTGAGATCACCATTGCTAATTCTTAGGATCTTCACTGTTTTCATTAGGTTGTTGAATTACTTGTTTAGTTCAAGTACAGTAGTTGTTTGGAATTTCTTTCTTGGCTGTCTAGATTTTGGAATTAATGTTTGTAGACCAAATGTATTCGAGGTTTTTTATTTTCCAACTACAATTTTACTGTTAAACCAGATACTCTATTTTATATTCGGAAGAGAATTGTGCTCTGTCTTTTGAGAATTAACCAACTGCAAGTAATGTTTTTCTAGATGAATGAATGATTACTAAGATAAGCTGAAAGCCACATACCAATTTATTGTTAAGCACTCAAAACCAAAAAAGGAAGCCAAAAAACACTTTTTGGTGGATAAGGGACATAAATTTGAAGTCTATCTTTCTCTCTTAAAATCATCACTTTGGTGCTACGCTTAAAAGACTACCTATTGCTAGTCTTCTGACTACTACTCACTATTATCTTTTCTGTTTAAAAAAGAATTTCTAACTTGATACGTTTAAAAGATAAATAATATTTGTAAATCTTGTGATATTTATTTAAAATCAATCTTGTGATATTTATTTAAAATCATATCAAATGTATCAAAATATTTTTTAATCTTATGAAATATGCCTATTTGTGTCGGAGAAAAGGTAAGTGTCAACATCAATGCATGTAAATAAAAGGAGAATGCATGTAAATAAAGAGAGGGGGGGAGGGGGGGAAGCTCTCTTAATAAACTGGTGGTAATGAGAAAAGATAATTTCAAGTAATTAATGCATGGAAATAAATTTTAGAGATGGAAGCCGAGTTCTCTTCGTAAATACTAAAGAAAGCATAAAATATTTTATAATCTATATTCTCCTATCACGACCCAAACTACTGGATCGTACGAGCACCTACGCTATTCTAAGTAGTTAGGAGAACCCTTATTACCCAACTAAAATATGTGGAAGACTTCTGTTTTAAGGGAAAATTGAATTAAATATAATAAGGTAAATTAAATATTAATAAATAAACTTTTTCAAAAACTTCTTACAAGTGTCCTTCACTATCCCAAGACTTGGTCAGACATGTACAAGAGCTATCTACTATAACATAGACTGACAATAAAATAAATAATACAAAGACTCTAACATCTGCCAGGAAGAAAGTGCAAAAGTTAGGGCTGAATATCGTCATCCATGTAGTAACTGCAACTAACCTGCATCCAGTCTATACTCCAAGAAGGAATGTAGAAGAGTAGGGTCAGTACAACCATACGTACTGGTAGGCATCATCGGCCGATCGTGTTATTTCATATAATCATAAAATAGAATTAAGGAAAATAAATTATGACATCTTGAATGGAATATAATTTAACTAAGATTGTAATAATTTTATTGCCTTACCTATATAAATTACAGCATCCAACTACTCTTCCAACTCTATCAATATTATATTCGCTACTAACATACTCAAGCCTCATTAATTCACACCGTCAACCACAATCCAAAGCTAATAAATTATTATTCCTCTTTATTCACCTTATTTTTTTTCATTATTCATACTGATAGGAACAAACCCGTAATCATAGACAATCCATACTAAACTCTCGGGCTAACAACCAAATGCTCTCTTATAATATTAAAGCATGATAACTAGCCATTTAATATTCAAAGCTTTTGAGTAAGTAAGATGGATGGATTTGGAAGCAAGTGAAAGAACATCGGTAATGGTCTAACTATCTCCAACCCTTCTTATCTATTCATTGGTAACCTACGATTACAACATGTATAAATAAAGCAAGTCAACCAACATATAAGTAAGTACAAAGTTTTACTTTTCAAATACATATCACACATTCAAATACCCAATGAATCAATAATACAACAATAACAGATCAAACAGTCCTCACAAACAAGCCACATAACTATCAAGAGTATCAACCATGCTGTAAACATCCACAGACAACACAAATATGTACACACATGCTATGGGACTTATTTTTGCCCAAATAGTTATGACCTATAGGGAACAATCTATATTCATGTACCGTACTGGCATGGTATCCGATCTACCATATACATATCTGTACCAGCGTAGTATCTGATCTAACATATACATACCCGTACCTTCATAGTACCCGATCCAAAATATACATACCCGTACCGGCGTGGTACACGATCTAATATATACATATCTGTACCGGCGTGTACCCGATTCCAACATATACATATCCGTACCGGCGTGGTACCTGATCCAACATATACATACTTGTATCGGTGTGGTACCCGATCCAACATATACATATTCATACCGACATAGCACCTGATCCAACATATACTTATCCATACCGGCGTGGTACCCGATCCAACATATATATATCCATACCGGTGTGATACCCGATCCAACATATACATATCCGTACCGGCGTGGTGCCCGATCCAATATAAATAAGTAATATCAATATAAATTTACACCACCTCACAACATATAATACGATGTACCAAGTTTACAAGTACACTTAAAGTCATTAGACAATTTTATTAAGTAAATTTTCAATAATCGTTCATACACATCTCAACAATCCAAACATCATCAATTTCAAGCATGTCCGAATACCAATCAACAAGTATTTAATTAGGAGTTATCATTATCAAACAAGCCACTTATAGGCACAATTCAATAAACCATCATTATCACCAATTTAGCCTCTCATGGGCACCCAATAGATATAGTATTTTTATCAATATCAAAACAAGAATATCATAAAATAAATCTCCATTTAATTATTACGCATACAAGTAACTATTGGAGCCCTAATTACTCATTAATTATTAAAAATATCATTATCTTCTTAAATACCACAACTTGGGTTCTAACATCACCACCTATAAGTAGAACATTCACGCATATCATTATCCTTTACCTCTTTCCACATAATACAATCACCATACTAATTCAAGTCATCTATCCCTTGGGTATTACTATGCTCATCAATATTCGATCTTAGCATAATTCTCATCATCAAATTATTCCATAATACATACAACTTAATACCATTACAACTCAACTAGGTTCATCACTAGAACAACTAAAACTATCACATCCACATACTTCATTTATAATAATCTCCTTGCGGGTACATATCAAAAGTATCACATAATTAATCAATAATATAGTTTTTGGGATTAAAGTTAAGTACTCTTGTCTTTATCCACCTCAACTCTATGCCCGCAGGCCTAGACATGATTTCTCCCTTTAATTCTAAATTATGAAAATATAAAATAACACAATCTTCTACTTATTAAACCTAGCCTACCTGGACGCCAAGCTTTTGAATAAAGCAAACCGCAATAAGAATGTTATTTCTTTTCCTTCTTGCATTGGAGTAATCAACCATCTAAAAATCAAGTAGTAATAATAGTAATTAAACAATTATTCTTCAAACAAATATCTTGAGGATTCAAACTCACTAGTTCTATCATTAATTCAAAGTCTATATCATTCCCCAATGTTAGTTAGCCATTAATTAGCTCTTTCAAGCTTAACCCATCTCCATTAATGGAGTTTTTATGCTAAATATCTCATCTTTACGGAATTCAAGGTTCCTGACCATCAAAATTCATTATCTAGTTTATGAAATTCATGTTAGGAATCTTTAATTTTTAGTTTAGAATCATCTATAGGTCACATTAAAAACACCCATGAGTATTTCCAAAAAGAATTCCACCATTAAAGGTCCTAAGATGTTAAAGGATTAAAAAACAAAGAGAATAACGGAAAAACATACCTTAATGAAGGAATTTTACCTTAAGCCTTGGGAAATCACCTCTCTAGGGTTGGGAAATGAAATTTGGGGTTTTTCAACCTAAAAAATGGTTGAAGTCGATTTAAATACAACCTAAATTTTTGCTACAGCGAAATCCCATTTCAGTCCGGACAGTGCTCAGGAAAACAGTCATAATGTTTTATTTCGAATTTGGATTGAGGAACGGTTTGTTGTGTTGGAAAGAAAACTCAGAGATCTTTGATTTGATATTTATTGGGACTCCTCACTCCTTATATTCTATGAGATATGATCGTTTGAAGTTTAACCTAATAAAAACCTATATCGAAACTGTATCAGAAAGAAAGTTTTATACTTAACTTTGTGTTAGGGATATTATACGACCTTAATTCATACCTAAAGAACTTTCGAACTAAATTATTGATATTACAACTCTTGAATGATTAAATTAATCGAGCTTGAGTCTATCTAGACGCATCCGAAGGCTAAAATCTTCGCTGAAAAGTTTGAGGTGACGTAATAAATAAAATTTGGCTATTTTTTATCCAAGTTAATACTGAGGAATGAAAATTAAGAATTTTAGTGAATTTATTATGAATAATTTAGTAACGACGAAATGGGTCATTACAATCACATACCAATTTATTATCCGTTCATCACTGAATGGGGCATTCAGTAAAGAAAAACACGAGGCTGGAGTTAGAGAGACATTACTAATAGAGTTGCTTATATTGTACCTTATTCCGTCACTCGATATTCTTATCAATAAACCCACATTCTATATACAATAATTCTATCGAAACTTTTTAAAATACAGAGATGCGGAGCAAAATATTTACACATGAATCACTTATTCTTCTTTCAACGACCTAAGTCTGAAACTTGAGTTTCACGAAAGTAAGATAAAGATGGTTAAAAGATTCACCTTGATGAAGACAAACATCCAAAAACACCTCTTTTTCACTACCGAAGCTCCAGAGTCCCAAATTCAATTCTGAAAAATGCTATGAGATGCTACAAGAATCTATATTCAAATTTCAACACTAAATAAGTCACACCTAATCCACATAACACAAAAGCTCTCTTTGAGACACCTGACTCACTTTCTAGCCAAGACTATCCTATTGGTAATCTACATCTTTATCATATGCAAGTCACTACAACATTTACAAGTCACATAACTTAGATACTCGCATGCACTAAATCAAGATAACTAAATTTATTTTATAAAGCTGGCTTCAATATCTCATGACCACTATCACATTTACCTCAAGATCATTCACTGTTTCAAGCTTAGTGCTTACTACTATATATAGGTGACAATACAACCTTTTACTTCTTACATAGACTTACAACTATTAGCCATAAAGATCCCACAAAATTATAACCTACAACACATTCTCCTCCACAACATCATTAATATTCATCAAATCATTATACCTTAATCACTCCAAAAGCAATATACACCAAGTATCATCTGAGAAAAGATCAATCATGCCATTAATAATTCACTTATTCTTCCATTCAGGATCATTCTTGATTATTTTATGAATGTAACTAAGCTATTTGATTTTGCATTGTCACTATCATGAAAATTACTATCCTCTAAAAGTTTTATATATCAGCCAACTCTGTAGGACATGTTAATGTATAATTCAGCCACAAGGTCAAGTCAATAATAATTTATCTTCTCAAAATTTTTCTAATGCATAAATCCACAGCTATAACTTATATCCTGACAACCACTAGCTCAATATTTTTCAATGGCAAATACTTCATGGTCAAGTCAAACCACTCTTATATCACTAACACCAATTTAAGATATATAGAGTCATTCTTATTTCTACCTAATAATATTTTTATTATGGGCTTCACTTAACTCTTAATCACCTCAAGAGCAGTCTCCACACCACTAGCACATAAGTAAGGACAAACAAAATAAATCGATTATAGGTCATTAACAGTCTCATCACAAATATCACATTCCAGACAAGTCATCGATAAAATTCTGTAGGTATCGACAACCTCTACTAGTTTTTGTCACTTTTATTAAAAACTCATTATTTTGCCAAGTATTAAGAATTCATTCACATAAAAAAACTCAAAGATAATGTCACTTAGCTAGTCCTCACAAGAAACCCATTATAAATTAATAATAGAACTGCACAAAAATTCTAAATATGGTCTCAATGACCAGACCACACAAGGATCCCCAAATAATCAAACTACATAAGGATTCATCCACAACATCATTAACAAGAACCTCTCATTACAGAAAATATATATCGCCTCAGTCTTTTATTGTGTCACTTTTTCACCATCTTTTCTTGACATCATTTTCTCATATCATCCTCTCAATTCTTATACCATCAATTTCATCAGTATAATAGTATCAAAAATAAGTAATCACCATAAAATTGCAAGTTTCACAATAATAAGAAATCAAATAATCCCATCACAATTATCAACAAAAATAACTTGGTCAATTTTTATCACTTAAATTCAAACAAAACCAATTCACAACAATGACAAAAATCTAGCAACACAAGTTTAGCCAAATATCAAACACAAGCAATCAATAAGTTCACAACTTTCACAAGTCTTTACCTATTCACAATAACTTTTAGACCTTATTAACAGATACCAATTAAAATCTCCTATATTTTTATTCAAAATAACTAAGATGCCAATTGGAATCAACTACATTCCAATTGAGCTCTGTTAAGATACCAATTAGAATTGTCTAGATACCAATTTGATTCAGTATAATAGTCTAATATTAGGATGGCGTGATAGAGAGAAAGAAAGTAAAATGACTTCTACATGCCTCATAGCCTTTCAAAGATTGGGTGTGGGGCCGTACACACCAATCTACAAAACTCTACTTGACATTGCTTTTGTATTTATAGGATCAGTGAACCTAACACTCTGATACCAACTATCATGAACCAAACGACCGAATCGTGCGGGCACTTATGCTATTCTAAGCAGCTAGGAGAACCCTTATTACTCAAGTAAAAATATTCAGAAGACTTCTGTTTTAAGGTAATACTAAATTAAACATATTAAGGAAAATTAAATATTAACAAATAGTTTTTTTTTAAAACTTCTAACAAGTGTCCTTCACTATCCCAAGACCTGTTCAGACATGTAAAAAAGCTATCTACTACAACATAGACTGACATTAAAATAAATAATACAAAGACTCTAACATCTACCTGGATGCCAAGCTTTTGAATGAAGCAAGCCGCAATAATAATGATATTTCTTTTCCTTCCTGCTTTGGAATAATCAACCATCTAAAAATCAAGCAATAATAAGAGTAATTAAATAATTACTCTTTAAACAAATAACTTGGGGATTCAAACTCATTAGTTCTATATTTAATTCAAGGTGTATATCATTCCTCAATATTAGTTAGCCATTAATTAGCTCTTTTAAGCTTAACCTATCTCTATTAATAGAGTTTTTATGCTAAAGGTCTCATCTTTACGGAATTCAAGGTTCCTAACCATCAAAATTCATTATCTAGGTTATGAAATTCATGTTAGGAATCTTTAATTTATAGTTTAGAATCAAATCTAGGTCACATTAAAAATACCCATGATTATTTCCCAAAAGAATTCCACCATTAAAGGTCCTAAGTTGTTAAAGGATTAAAAAACAAAGAGAATAATGAAAAAACATACCTCAATAAAGGGATTTCACCTTAATCCTTGGGAAATAACCTCTCTAGGGTTGTGGAATGAAATTTGGGATTTTTAAACCTAAACAATTGCTGAAGTCAATTTATATACAACCAGAATTTTTGTTACAGCGAAATCCCATTTCATCCTGGACAGTGCTCAGTAAAATAGTCATAACTTTTTATTCTGAATTTGGACTGAGGAATAGTTTGTTACATTGGAAAGAGGACTCAGAGATATTTGATTTTATTGGTAATGGTACCCCTAAATCTTTATATTCTATGAAATATGATTGTTTGAAGTTAATCCTAATAAAAAACCATATCGAAACTATATCGAAAAGAAAGTTTTATACTTAACTTTTGTTAAGGATATTATACGACCTTAATTCATACCTAAAGATATTTCGAACTAAAGTATTGATATTATAACTCATGAATAATTAAATTAATCAAGGTTGAGTTTATCTAGACACATCCAAAGGCTAAAATCTTCGTTGAAACATTTGAGGTAATAAATAAAATATTAGCTATTTTGGACCTAAGTTAATACTGAGGAATGAAAATTAAGAATTTTCATGAATTTATTATGAATAATTTAGTAATAACGAAATGGTTCGTTACATCTCCCTACTTAAAATGGCAATGAAGCCAATTAAGTGGTGTTAAAGCAAACTTGTTAGACCTGTTGTTGCTTGCTTTGGCACTCAAAGGCATTTTAGTAAATGCATCTTGAATTGGAGCAATGTTATTGGCTGAAAAAATAGATTATTAAGGTTATAATTGAATGAGTAATCTTGATTTGGCAAAATTCTCTCTTGCTTATCTCACCATATATCACCAACAGGCTTTTTTTGTTGTAAATAAAATATTTTTTATTTCACCAAATGCACAGTTACAAACCAAAACAGGGTCTGATTCCCTATTTTCTCATTTAGACTAAAATAAAACTGTACTAGCTGTATTCCTCTCCTGACGCGCAGGGGTGCTAATCAGTTGTAAAAACATAAAGACTTAATATTACATTCAAATAGAAAAATACTTTAAGATCCTCAACTCTTTCAAGGTGTTGCCGCAGCTTGTTGAAGTATTAGTCTCCATTTTTTTATGTATTTGGCTTTGTATGTGGATGAGGATAGCTATCTCCCTGCATACCTAGTCCTCTTTATATATACCTTTCTGAAATCTGATGGTATTTTTGCTTCTCCAGATGATGTTGACCATCATTGCAAATACACTACATAAGATGGCTCCTTTGGCAGACCTCCCTTTAGCTTGGCTGGATACCCACTCTGTTTCTTGAGTACAACTGCCTATACTTCTTAGTACACCTATCCAATTCAGTAGCCGCTTCCATAAGTGCTTTGTGATACTGCAGGAAAGAAATAGGTGATCATGTGTTTCATCAGCATTCCCACAATACACACATATTTTTGGCACTTAAATTCCAAGCTTTGCTAGCCTCTCAACTGTAGAAAGTCTATTCAGCTGAGCTACCCAGAGAATAAAGTTATACCTAGGGTGCACTGAATGCTGTAACATAATACTTCTCTAAAAAACTTTTAGGATCTGGGGAATAAAAGCCTTGTACATCTTCTTTATTGTGAACGTCCTTTCTGTGGTACAAACTCTCAGTCTAGCCTTTAAGTCCCCTTGTATTCTTGGAGCTTCCAGAACATGTTGCATGGCACTGATGATTTTCCTAATTGCCCATGAGGCATTTTTGGGATAGTCATAGGATTCAACATTTCCAGCCTTTAGGTAATAAGCATTACCCATTTTATCCATAAATCATCCTTCCTTTCAGACAGTTCCCAAAGTTGCTTTGTGATAGCAGTTTTATTCCATAGATATATATTCAGAACATTTAACCCACCTGCTAATTTTGGAAGGCAAAAATTTTCCCAAACAACAAGTGCCTTCTTTGAAATTAGGATGGCACCTATCAACAAGAATACTCTACAAAGACCTACGATCATTTTCATGATTCTCTTAGGTAGTAGGAAGATCTGAGCCCAATAGGTTTGTATGCCAAAAATAAATGACTTAATCAGCTGTAGTCTTCCTGCATAGGGCAATAATTTAGCACTCCAGCACTTTATTTTGTCCACTATTCTATCAACAAGTGGTTGATATTGGTCAATTGTGAGCTTTTTTTTATGATAGTGGCACCCTTAGGTATTTAAAAGGCAATGCACCTTCTGTATAACCCAAGTACTCCAGGATGGTCTATTTTATCGGAGGTTTAATACCTGAAAAGTAGATTGAACTCTTGTCTATATTAGCATGTAACCCTAAGGCTCTTGAGAATTTTAGGAAAGCTTGTTGGAGCAGTGTTACAAAGTTGAGATCAGCTTTACAAAATAGAAGAAGGTCATCTGCAAAACATATATGTTTTACACCAAGTTTTTTGCACCTAGGGTGATATTAAAAACCCTTCTCCTGGTTAAGACAGTTTAATTCCCTACTCAGGTATTCCATAGCTATAACAAACAAGTAAGGTGACAGAGGGTCACCTTGTCTTATCCCTCTTTTTCCTTGGAAAGGCTTTGTGAGCCCCCCATTCAAAACCAGTGAGTAAGAAACAGAATAAACACATTCCACTACCCATTTATAAACTTCAGTGGGAACCCCAACTCAGCTAAGACACTTCTCAGAAAACACCACTCTATGGAATCATATGCCTTCCTGAGATCAACTTTCAGCACACATCTTGGGGACAAACCTTTCCTGGAGTACCATTTAAACAACTTATGGCTAAAGAGAATATTATCTATGATGTTTCTACCCTCTGTGAAAGCTGATTATGATGGCCCTATGAGTGTGTTAATAACCTTTTTAATCCTATTAGTCAGGATCTTTGGGAGCAGCTTATAGAAAGTGGTACAATAGGCTATTGGTTTTAAATCTTTAACCATGGAAGGGTTAGGACATTTGGGGATCAAGGTAACTGCAGTGCATATAAATGCTCTCAAAAGTTTACCCCAATTAAAAAACTCTTTTACTGAAAGTAAGATATCTTCCTTGATAATATCCCATTGAGTTCTGTAGAATTCAACAGGGAAACCATCAACCCCAGGAGATTTCTCAGTTGGCATACTTTTTAGTGTATTTAATATTTCCTGGTATGTTATTTCTTGTATGAGTTCAAGCTTCTGAAGGTGTGAGGGGCAGAGCCTCTGCTTGATCACTTCAGAATTTGGGCAAGGCACCTCAGGGGTAGAATCACCCATTAGCCTAGTAAAGAACTCAATAAATTCCTTCTCAATGAGATCAGGGTTTGTAACTTTGTTACCTAAGTTATTATAAATGGAGGTGATGGAGCTTCTATTGCTTCTTATCTTGCATTGTACATGGAAATACTTGGAATTGGTATCACCACATTTGATCCATGTTGCTCTGGATTTCTATATTAGCACCTTCTCTTCTACCAAGTTCCAGTGTTGAAGCTCCTTCAGTAGCTGTACCTCTTTTTGTATCAGGACATGATTCATAGGATTTGAAGCCAGCCTGCTCTAAGTGATGTCTAGTTGTGCTCTGGTTTGTTGGATTTTCTAATTGTAATCTGCCATATAAGTATTCAGTTCCTGCAAATCATATTTATGATCTTTTAGTTTTTGGTTTAGTTTATACATATAAGTGCCAGAATAGTTTTTTTCTCCATGTAATTGCCACAATCTCAGGGAATTTCTGATGCTCCAACACAGTACTATACAATCAGAATGGGTTAGGCCTTGTTTTTTGCTGAATATTATACTGGACCAATATTAGAGAATGGTCAGAGACCCCAGGTATAGGAATTCAACCTCTATATTACCATAACTTTGAAGCCAGTGGTAATTTCCTAGGACTCAGTCAATCTTAGAATACACTCTTTGATCATGTTGTTGTTTATTACAAAAAGTATAGTAGCAGTCTTTTGCTCTCAGTGAAGTAAGCTGGAGATTATCTATACATTTTTTGAAATCCTGAACTTCTTGTTGAGTGACTAAGGACCTTATTCAATCATCACTTGTTAGCATAACATTAAAGTTTCCACCCAGGATCCATGCTTCCTGGATTACCCCACCCAGTGATTTATGCTCATTCTATAGTTCGGTCCTCTCCTGCAAGTTGTTTTTCGCATACACCATAGTGATATAAGCTAAAAAACTTCCTGAGGCATCAGTTACATAGCAATGAATAAATTGCTCCTTGATCAGGATTATAGAAACATTTACTGGAGGCTACCACATTATCCAAATTCTGCCATTTGGGGACATAGGGTAGTTACAACAAATGTTTCATCCTCCCACCATCTTTTTCAGAATATTTCCAGCTTTAGGTTCTTTTACTCTTGTTTCCAAACATCCTAACATGTCTATTTTAAATTTATTCAGAAAGAGTCTAATCTCTTTCTGTTTTAGGGGTTGATTTAAACCCCTGATGTTCACTTTGAGAAAATCATATATTTGGGGCCTCTCCAGGCTAGTCTGGAGGCCCCTTATCATCAAATCATTGCATGAGAGGGGTAAAAGATTTGGTGTCACCATTTCTAGTACTGGGTTGGTCAGTAGTGACATATTCACTTGGATGCTTTTGCACTACCATCTTATCCTTGTAGGATCTTTTTGGATCAGACACAGGGGGATCTATTAGCTTATCGTCCTTTTGGGTTTCATTTTTCTGCATCCATTATATCTTCTGGGGCCTCTTTCTCCTTCTGTTTCTCTTCCTTTTTTGTACCTCTTTCAACGAACATTGAAATAGGGTATTTTTTTCCTTCTATAACAATTTCAAGAATCCATAATAATTTTAAGAAAATTCTATACTACATAATATATTCAACTCATGAATCGGAGAATGAAGGTTGCTCGGAGGAAGCCAGGCGAATTTCAAAGTTACATAATCCCCATATATGCAACAACGCCATGAATGAATTAATCTCAAAATCATTTGAAGAGCCCAAAATTTCCAATCAAAATTCAAATTTTGATTCCTATGGGTACATTTAGAATTGCAAAAAAAAAAACCCATTTGATATAAAATCACAAAGAAAATCAAAAACCCAATACCTGATGCGAGGTTTTTTTCTTGTTTTTTGGTCACTTGCTTCAAGAACACTAAATTTTTAAAGCCCAAAAATGATCTATATTTCTTTGTTGTGCATGTATTATATTATAATTAAATATTTGGCTTTTGAGATCTCAGGCTAGCACAATAAAGTGAATTGAAAACTTTTAGAGCACGAAGAGAAAATAAAAAATTCAGAATTACACACAAACGTTATGATGGATAAAAAAAAACAATAAAGAATTGACCTCCAAAATAAACTTGCTTTTACATGAATGATAAATTTATTGAATATTATGACAAGAATTATTATAAATTACACTCTCTAAGGAAGAGAAAATACATATGACAAACATCTGCAATGGACAATTTAAGCAATAAATGACACGCTGGTCATAAGTAGTGGTGGGATGTAGGAGATGTTGATGACGATGATGATAATGATGGAGAAAAATGAATCTTTGTACATTTTTTGTGGGAGAAAAATGAAGAAAGAAGGAACGTCAGTTTGCTTTGGTGTTCCTGGCCAAGGGTGCCTAGTGGTGGTGAGGATAGAGAAGGCGGGGGGAGGAGGGACAAGAGAGTGTGGCATCCGAGTTAGGGAAATATAGTTTGATTAGGGAATATGATAAATTAAAAAGAAAACAAGTACTAGGAATGGACAAGCACAATCCGATCAAAGGCTTGAACGGTTGAGATTAAAACTAAATTTGGGCCAAATTGTTGTGGATTATTGGATTGGGTTAGTTGGTGATTTTATATTGGTCCAATTCAAGCCCTATTTTGGATAAATTGACCCCTAAATAAATTAAAAAGAAAATTGTATTTTAACTACAATTTAATTAATAAAAAATATGAAAGATACCCTATCCGTGCCAATTTATATGTTACTTTTTTAAATGTTAAGATTTAAATAAGTTTATCTTTTACCGCAAATTTTGGACACAAAATCTTTAGATTTTTGAAATAATATATGTGTGTGTGTGTGGAAACTACGTAAAAAATACTACACATCACAACTCTTGACAATTTAAAATATTTAAAGATATAAAAAATTTACAAAACACAATAATTAACAACTTAAAATATCTTAAAATTATAAAAAATATTTAATTGACTATCTAAATTCCATCTATTCACATAAATTGAGACAAGAAAAATAATATATATCAAAATGCCTTACTTATTTTTAAAATTTGTTTTATGTTTCAAAAAAAAAGATGAAAAAATACTATAAATAACAATAATTAATGACTAACAAAATTAAAAGATAGAAAATATTTGGCTGACTCTCAAAATTATATCAGTGCCACTTAAATTAAAATAGAAGAAAAAGTATTATAAATCAGAATAATTAAAAAAATAAATTATTTAAAAATTATAGTAGACTATCAATGCCACAAAAGTTTGAACAAGAAGAGTAACATATATTATTTGAAAATTTTGATAAAAAGTATCATAAATTACGATTATTAACAACTTAAAATATCTAAAAATATATATAAAAAATATAATTGATTATCTAAATTCTATTTGTGTTACATAAATTGAGACGAAAAAATAACATATATTGCTCCGTGCTAGTATAGACCCCTCGATATCTAGTATATATATAAAATGGTGAACAAGGACTAACAAAGCTTCAACAAATTGTACCATACACTATATTGAGCGAACCTTCTAATTTTTCATTAACTTTTTATCCTCAACTTTTCATATTATTCATTTCGTATCCTTGACTCTCCATATTATTCACTTCGTATCCTCAACTCTTCATATTATTCGCTTTGCATCCTTTTGTCTTTTACAAGGACCATTAGGTAAATATTATACTTTTCATGTCTCAATTTATGTAGTAACTTTTCGAATTTCTGGATTCAAACAGATATTTTTTGAATAATAATTTTTTCATGTATCTTTTAAATATTTTGAATTATCAATTATTGTGCCTTATAATACTTTTAAGTAGTTATCAAAGATGTAAATTTTCTTTCAAAAAACTTAAGATTTCCTGCCCAATTTACAACTATAATTAAACTATTTAACTCTCAAAATTCAGATTGTGACACTTAAATTGGGACTGATACAAAGTTTAAGAACACTTTTGAATCTTGTGATCTTAAATTAAAGATATGCATACTGTATCAAAATTCTTTTAGAATTTTACTTAGAGTGTGTTTGGTATGAAGGAAAACATTTTCCAGAAAATGTTTTCCAATTTTCTCATGTTTTGTTGGCTTAAAGGTTTTAGAAAATGTTTTCCAAATCAACTCATTTTCCTCAATTCTAAGGAAAATGACTTCCCTTCAAAAAGTAAGAAAAACATTTTCCAAAACTCTATTTCAACCTCACTCTTAAGTTGAAATATTCATACAACTCCCAAAATCATCCATCCCTACTCCAACCCTTAATCCCCCACCCCCATCCCGCCTCCTACCACCTCTATAAAAAAATATTTAAAAATTTTTTCTTACCTCATCCTTCTACCCAAAACCCAAACCCCTACTCCTTTCCAAAAAATAAAATAAAATTTTAAAGATAAAATCTAAACTTTTTTCTTATCTTCCCTACCCTACCCCCTACTAACTTCCTTCTCCTCCTCCCCTCAAAAAAATTATTTTTTGAAAATTTTTAATTTTTTTCTTACTCCACCCTCACTCCCGACCCTCGACTACTCCCTATTAAAAAAAATTCAAATTTTTTTCTTACCCCACTCTTTCTCCCCTGCCCCTCTCCTTCTCTCCTAGCCCCCAACCCCCCCTCCCCTCCAAAAAGAAATTTAATTTATTTTTTTAAAAATCGAAATTATTGTCTTACCCCGCACTTATTACCTATTTTGACAACCCCAACCCCCACCTACCAACCCCCTTTCCAAAAAAAAAATTAATATTTTTTTTAATTTATTTAAAAAAAATTAAACTTTTTTTCTTATCCCACCCTTTTTATCCTATTTGTTCTCATTATTTTTGTTAAATATATACAAATACTTTTAGAAAACATATACTTATCCAATTTGCATAACGATCACATGAATATAAGTAAGAAATAACTTATTTTTCTAGAAAATATTTTTCCTCCTTCATATTGAACACACCCTAAAAAAATATTTTTTGAGATCAAAAAATATTTTTCTAAAATGTATTTTTACGCTTTAGCTAAACACTAGAATGTATTATTTGAAAAATATTTTTTCATTCACCAACCAAACACTAAAAAATATTTTTCGAAAAATATTTACCAGCCAAACATAAGAAAATAAATAAGAAATCAACTTGTTTTCCAGGAAAATATTTTTTAGGAAAACATTTTTCATGGAAAACATTTTCCTTCGTACCAAACACACCCTTAAAGATTAAAATCATGTGAGTTTAAAAAAACTACAAATAACAAAAGATTTTGATCAATTTAATTTTAAAAAACACTAAAAATTGGGTAAATTAGATACTAAAGAATTTAAAAGAAAACAATATTAATTTCCCCCTTTGGATTCTTATCGTTTCTTTTTCAAACAACGAACAACTTTTATTGATTCGACAATGATGGAAAATAAAATTGAGTTTATGACGATTTAGATCTGATTCTATACAAAGTACTGACTCTGTTTGCTTTTACTTGTCACGTTTTACTTCATAAGAGTCAACTTGACTAATCTTAGGAGCTAAATTGAGTTAGATTAATTTAATATTTTTAACCTAAATTTAAATATTTGAAGACTATTTGAAAAATATCATAAGTTGCAATCCTTCTTATATAAATATGATGAAATTATACATCTTTAAATGTTGGTCAAAGTCTACACAATTTGACTAAATAAATTAATCATGTTGGGCCCCATGCACCGTACATGCATACTTTGCTAGTTATAATATAAAGGAAAAGGGTTCAAAATACCCCTAAACTTTGCGAAAAACTCTAGATATTCCCTCCATTACAATTTTGGCTCATAGTGCTCTCATTGTTCAAGTGTAGGCGTATATATACCCCTATGGACGTTAGTTGCTTTGCTGGAATTTTCTAACTCCCCTTTCGTTTGTTAATTTTTTTTAATTGCCATATTAATAAATAATTGCCACATCATAAATAATCAACCCACTCCTTCTTCTACACATTAAATATATGACCCATCAATTTGAACCCGGACCAGGATTAGTCCAAGATCCACCCCTTTTAACCCTTGTAAAATTCTAACCCACTTCACAATTTTCTTTCTATCATCTCTCCTTCACAATGTAATTCTTGTAATTCTTCTTAATCCATTCATTTTCTCTCTATCCATTCATTTTCTCTCTATCATCTGTATTCAACAATATAATTCTTCTTACTCTGTCGATTCTTTCGATTTTGAATTTTATTTTAAAAAAATAAGTCAAGATTCGAGCATCTCAAGTAGGTCGACTCTAAATTGTCAATGTGGGATTAAAGCTAAAATTTTCATGGCTTACACTCCAATGAATATTGAGAGATGATTTTATAAGTGTTCTAAGCTTGATGTACATGGACTATGTAATTTCATTAAATCTTTTATCTTTGGTCATGATCGATTTCAAGTTGATATTTTGTGTAGGGTTATAAATGTGCTTTTTGAAAATGGGTTGATGATCCACTTCATTATAGAGTTGTCAATCTCATCCACAATTTAAAGAAGGAAAACAATAATTTTCATCGTGAAAAGAAAGTTTTAAAGACAAGGCTGACTGATCTTCAAAAGTATTTGTCATCTGATGTTAAAGAAAATTATGAAGATAAAGATGAAATTAGTATTTTCAAGCGTGAAGAGACTTTTGCTGATAATCAAGAGTTTGTTATCGATAAGTTTTTGTAGTTGATGAAATGTGAAAATTAAAGAAAAAAACTCTTTAAGATGTGGCTTGTGATAGTTATGTTATGGTGTCTTTTTGTTGGATTCATCATGTTTGGATGATGAAATAAACATTATCTGTGTAACTTTTTTTATGCTTATATTGTAATGTTTAACTTAGGAACCTTAAACTATGTGATGATTTAAAATTAATGTTCATATGTTGGTTTAGATGATCTACCAATTTTTTGTTTCAACATGACAATAATTGATGTCAATTCATGAAATGCCAAAAGTTAGTACATAAGTAGTTGTATATTAATATGATTTTAGTCATCATATTGAATGTTGTAAGATCTTATTAATGTGTTATTCTTGTGTAATTTTTATTTTTTATGTGTTGTGATTGCATGATTACCAATATTAATATGTTTAGTGATATCAGTTTTTTTACTTCTTCTGGGTCTCAGAGTTACCCAATTTGTTTGATTTCTTGCTATTATATAGTGATGCATGTCATGATCAGAAATAACTCTTCTTAGAAATAATATACAAAGGTACATATCATGTAATTTGAAATCAGTTACTACTATCCATTTGAGAACTGATAAATAATTATACCCAAGATATTAAAACCGTTGTACATATATTCAGAAACAAAACAACAAAAAAATAATAAAATATCAGCCAAAAATAATTAAAAAAAACTAGGCAATACAATAGCAACACAATAAATAAAAGGTGTAAAACAACAAAAAATTATAAAAACTGAGTAAACCAACAACAAAACAACAAAATTCAGCAGAACAACTGAGAAAAATAGTAAAAAAAAAGAGGTAAAACAGTAATAAAATTATGAAAATCTGAATAAACCAACAACAAAATAATTAAAAAAAATGACAAATCAACAGCAAAATAAAAAAAAATAGATAGAATAGCAATCAAACAGCAAAAAAGTAGATAAATCAACAGCAAAACAATAAGAAAACAACAAAAATAACAAAAAAATGTAGCAAAAAACAACAAAAAAGCAAAAATCATTCATTCAAATAACCAAAAGATAGTGCCATCAATACCATTCAACAATAACATCACCATAATTGAAAAAGATAACTAAAACAAACACAGCCAAAAGGTGACAATAATGCCACTCATCAAGATATATGAAAGTTTCACCTAATCGAAATATACAACTAAAATAAACACAACCAAAAAGGTGTCCATAATGTTATTCATAAAGGCATATTGAAACACCCTGGGGGTTGGCCCTTGAAAAATTCCTGAACTTTGAGCTTACTGTTCTGTTGATGACTTAACCATCCGAGTCGTACGGTGTAGGTATGAGTTAGGTGACCTTAGTCATGATTTTTCCAGTGGATGGTGGTTAAAGTTCTATTATGGTAATATTTTGGTAGTACGAATCGTTAGAAGTGTTGACGGGTCGTTAGGGAGATTCTTAACCAAATCAAAAACTTAGTAACTTGATTTAGCTATGAGTACGAGTGGCTCACTAATAGTCATGAGGATAGGTTACGAGTGGTAGGGTTAGGTCGTATGTAATCTAGTGTATAATCCTTGGGGTTCTGTCTTAGATATGACTAGACCATATAAGTCGTATGGTCAGGTCACGTATGGGATCATGGAGTCTTATGGTGGATAGTGTGTGGGTGACCAACTCATTCTCTTGGTGATGACTCAATGGAACGAGTCATATGTTGTGGTCACGAGTCAAAGAGTCGATTCGTAACCACCTACGGTTCTTTTTACAGTTTTAAACTAGGGGCACTTTGAATATTTATCACTTAAAACCCTTAAGTCCCCATATCCCTATAACAAATTTTGGTCATTTATTCCATACTTTACAAGATTACACATCCTCTTTACTCTCTAAAAAATCCACTCAAGCAAAAATTAGCTAGGGTTTCTCCAAAGTGGTCATCTACAGGATTAAGGATCAATTTCTCTTTGTGAATCTTTGTAATTTAAACATGTGAATCTTCCTTCATTGTTAGTTTATTAAAATCATATGTTTAAAGCTTTGTTCATGAATCATTAATGGTGGTTTTGAAATCACGGTTGAGAGGTTTGAATGCATATTAATAGATACTGTTTCCTATGGTTTAAATTATTATTATGCATGTTTTAATTATGGTTATGCACATGTGGGTGCATGGAAATGGTGATTTAACAAAGGGCTCATGGTTGAACCCCTATAATTTGATGAGTTTGGCTTTAATAATGGCATGCCCTCAACCTGTTTGTGAAATTATCAATGAGAATGATTTTGTCGTATAGTTTAATTATTCATAGAGTCCTTGCATTGTATAAATATTTACAGAAACATAAATTGATTTTGGTTGGTTTCATATGGTTTTGGAAAGGACTTGGAGGCCATGGTTTGATTATAAATGGTTTTGGTTAATAGAAAATAATTGAATCTAATTTCGTTAACTGGTTTATATGGCATAAAAAGTAATAGACTTGCAAGCTCTAATTTTTGTATGACGATAACAATGGTTAATTCCTAATTAAAATACTCCTTATAAAATGGTTGGAAATGTGTAAATAGTTTTAATATGGTCTTAAGGTGGGCTGAGTAGCAAAGCTGTGGGAGGTAACGATCCTGGGAGGATCAATACTAGAAACTCATGTTTGCCTATGTCAGGGTGGTCTTGGTGATTGTGTGCATGATGTCACACTTTATATTTTTGGAGATACACTAGTCATCTTAGGTTTTTTTCTTTGATCATGCAGTTAACATGCACTGGATCCCTTTTAGCAGGGGGAGCTAAACCTATATAGACCAGGGGTGGTTTTAAGACAGTCAAGATACTCAAGCCAGGTTAAGGTTTTAAATGCATACTAAACCTTGTTCCCTATCTTGGTATGATATATATATATATATATATATATATATATATGTGTGTGTGTGTGTGTGTGACTGCATATGGTTATTTGATTGGTTTGGAATTGATGGCCTTATCTTATCTTTATCCCTGAGTTATATGCTAGCATTCATTCTGCTAATCGTCTTCTACCACTATATCCCTACACAATGTAGGAATCGACCACATTACCATTCCTCCTACTCAGTGACTTAGATTCGGGGACAACTTTGAGTTAGATTAAAGTTGTGAGGTTCCATACTCCAAAAGGCTCCATTTTATGCTATGAAATTTTTTCTATTATTTTTCTTTCTTTCGTGGGCATGTCTAGATCAGTTATTCTTTGATTCTGGTTAGAGGCTTCGTCAGACTACTATGGGCTTGGGGGGTATCGGTATTAGGGTTTGCCTTTGTATTGGTATTGGCATTGAGATTAATATTGGTTGAACTTTTGGTTGTGGTTGTTTGGTTATGATATAGACTTACTTTGTTGTCCTTAGATTATTATTGTTTTATCTAGTTATGTGTTCAGAATTCATCTGACTTGGGGTGTAAGGTAGTTAATAGTGGGGTATTGGGGGTGGTCTATGGTATTGGTTAGACTTGAGATACCCAACACTACTAAGCCCTAATTTGGGTCGTGTTAGATTGGTATAAATGCCCTAGGTTCATGGTCAACTGGGTGTCCAATAAAGCCGTGTCGAGTAAAGTCTCTTTTAAGGGTGTGTAGTGCGCCAGACTCTTAAGGGAGAGGCTATGAGGCATTTAGGAATGTTTTTTCTTGTGTTTTGTTTTAAGTCTGTAGAGTCTAAGGTCCTGAAATATTCTCTAATTCCCTCTTGGTTGCTCTTCAGATTATGCCACCCAGACGATCTGAAGCTCACAAAAACTCCTCTTTCCTACATAGGGACAATGTTGATGGGAACCGTCCTACTTATGGGTCCAGACCCAGTCTAGGGGTCCGGTTCCTGATTTCCCTCTTGGAGTTTCACCGGTTCCCTCCAATCCTTCTCAAGATCCTCAGGCTAATGTGATGAATGCTGAGTTTCGTCAGTCTATTCATATGTTGGTGAAGTTGGTAGCTTCTCAGTCTGAGTATGGTACTTCTGTTACACCGCCTTCTGAGACCAGTTTATAAGGTTGAACCCTTATGTGTTCACTGGTGTTAAGGTTAAGGTGGATCCTCAAGATTTTGTTGATAAGATGGAGAAGATCTTCCGCGTTGTGCATGCTGTGAATGTGGAGGGTATGGAATTAGATGTCTACCAACTGAAAGATGTAGCATACCAATGGTATGAGTAATGGGAATAGTCTAGGGGTGACGATGTTGAGTCAACCCTGTGGGATGATTTCTTAAGTACTTTTCTGGACACAGGAGTTGATAGAGGCGAATGCGGAAGAATTTTTTAACCTGAAGCAAGACCAGATGTCATTCAAGGAGTACGCCTTAAAGTTTGACCAGTTATTGCGGTATGATCTGGAGTTTGTCTCTAGCATGAGGTCTAGAATGAGGAAGTTCACTTTCGGGTAGTGCCTAGACTTGATTTTGAATATTAAGGCTGCCTTATTGAAAAAGGACATAGATATCTCCAGGTTAGTTGTGTACATATAGCAGGTTGAGGAAGAGAAGAAGAAACAAGAGGAAATAGGGGAGGCGTAGAGCAAGAACTTCAAATTTTCTATGCAGTGTGGTGGCCAGCAGCAGAGTGACAGGGATGGTGGGAAGTGGTCCAAAAAGAAGTAGGGAAATTTTGGGTCTTACTCGACCGCTAGTGCTCCCTACCCAAAGCCCTCGGGTGACAGGCATTTTCATAGTGGCGATAATTATAGGGCACAATGCCAATCTCAGGCTAGTAGAGCCCAATCAGCTCTATCCTATCCTCCTTGTAGATTTTGTGGTTGATTGCATTAGGGGTACTATGATGAAGGAAGGATAAGTGCTTCAACTGTGGTCAACTAGGGAACATGATTAGGAACTATTCGGTTGGTAAGGTTGCTTTTGGGGCAAACAAGATTCATGTTGCCTCTTCTTTAGCTCCGACACCAAAGGGTGCACCATCAGGCTCAACACTGGTCAGAACTGACTTTATGCTCTCACTACTCATCAGGATTCCGAGGTATCACATGATGTTGTTATCGATATATTGAAACTTTTTTCCCATGATGTGTACTATTTACTTAATCTGGGGTCCACTCTCTCTTATGTTACCTCATTTATGGTTGTGTATTTTATTTTTGATCATGAGTGTATTTTAGACCATTTTTCTATTTCTAACCTAATAGGTGACTTCGTGGTTGACATGTGAGTCTATACGGGTTATGTGGTGTCTGTGGGTGGTCGAGAGACTTTGGTGGATCTGTTTGAGTTAGACATGTTTGATTTTGATGTCATATTGGGGATAGATTAGTTGTACTCTTGCTACGCATCTTTAGACTGTTTGACTCAAAAAATCATCATTAAATTCCCTAATGAGCCAGCTATTGAATAGAAGGGTGGTTTAAACACCCTAGGTTTTGACCCTTAGAAAACATCTCAGTTTTTATCTTCTGTATATCATACTACTTAGGGTACTTCTCATATGATGTAGTACTATTTGGTTGGTCATGGTCGTATAGTGACTAGTGTGGGTTGGATGGTTTCTGTCCAAGGTACGGTTAGAATATACAAGTCGTATGTTAGGGTACGAATGATAAGGTGTCAATCATATGTTGCCCTAAGTTTAGTCTAGGTGATTCTATTCTGCCAAGGGTATGATTTCATGGTACTAATATAATGGTTGGGTACAGTTTAGCTTGGGTGGTCATATATTGGACAATATTGGGGTCTAAGGTGAGGCCTAGGGTATGAGATAAGGATACCACTCGTACCCTAGGGTACGATTGGTATGGGTTGGTCGTACCATTCTGCGGGAATTTTAAGTAGTTTAAGTTAAGGGTAATCTGGATGTTTACCCACTTAACCTCTTAAGGCCCTATGACTTATAAAAATCTTGGGACATTATTTAACCTATATCCAATCACTCAAACTCTTTTAAAACACTATTAAATTCTTGCAAGGCTCTCGGGTCAAGAAAGGCTAGGGTTTCATAAATAGGATCAATTTGTGGCTTACAAGGGTGATTTCTCTCCGTCATCTTCATAATATAAGGTATGTTACTCCTCCCTTATTATCAGTTCCAACTAAAGGCATATTTTATGAATTGTTTTCATGGCATAAATATTGTATGGTTTTGGGTTTTCAAATATATGTTGGGGTTTTGGTTACAATGGTTAGGTGACACTGCCCGAACCGGGGCCTTGTCGTAATGGGTATCCTAAGTCCAACCAGGACCTGGGACCGTCCCCTTTACCCAACCCAACTACCTTATACAGCCTTGGATGAGCTGAATTTCGAGCATATAACAAGATTGCACAATTCTCTCATAAAGACTCTAGGATAGGGTCACAACCATGACCGACCCAACTGATTCTAACCATACCAAACCAAACATCCATACCATACCAAACCAGTTAGAAAATTACAAACATGACATGATAACAAACCCAAAATGTAGTACGATGGAACAACCAACAATATTGTCCAATGATGTCAGCCCCAAAATTAATGCAACTGCTAAGGGCGACACCGATACCGATCTCGCCCATACCAACCCCTAGAAGTACCATAAATATTCTATCCAAAATAATACAAATATCCGATTGGGACATGCCCCCAACCATGGCCAAAACCAATATTCAAAAAGAGAGTAAAATGTCTAATGATGTCCAATATTAAATGATGCCTTATGAAAGGATGGAAGCTCACCAATTCACTCCAATAATCTGTCCCTGAATCAAGTACTATGAAAGAGGAGTCAAATGATTGGTTTCTACATAGCGTGGGTATACAGTCTCTAGTAGATAGGTTAGTGGGTGAACATTAGCATGAAACTCGGGATAAGGATAAAGTAATGCCAGTTATCAAAACCAACTAAATACCAAACAATGTAAACAACCATACATACATATATATATAAGTGTTGGGAAAAGGGATTGGGTTTAGCATGCCATCAAAACCTTTACCAAGGTTGTGTAGCTTAGCCATCCTACAACTCAATGGTCATATAGGTTCAGCTTTCCATATTGAAAGGGTCCCAGTATGTGTAGCTGCACGGCCAGGCAATATCCCTGGGATGACTTGTACATCTCTCCAATATAAACATGACACTCATACGTGGCCATAGAAGACGCCTTATATCGGTAAATATGAGTTTGTGATTTTGATCCCCCCGGGACCACCACCTTCTACGGCTTAGCTTACACTCCCCACCATAAATGCCTAATTAAAACCATTAATAAACAATCCAATTATCTATTTATTAACCAAGGATATTCAATAAACCAGTGGTATCGTCATACCACTATACTTGCAAGCATTATCTATAGCCAAACCATTTAGATTAAGGGGACATTCAAGTTCCCTATCATTAGCCATATTAAACCTCTTGGAAGACTACTATGTTATCCACAAGCATTACTAATTAGACATTAACCTTTGTAAACCATTTAAAAACATTTAAGGTTTCATGCATAAACCGAAAACAAGCAAGAGTTCCATTAAAAAAAGTTAATGCAACGAACATATCTTTATAAGCATTTTATCAAACACCTTGGGGGAATAATATAATAAAAACCAAATTCCGTTACCATTAAACCATTACCATGAAATTCAATTGTTCAAAGCCATCGTTAATGCATAAAAAACATAATTAAAACTCATAGAAAATCATAACCAAGCATTTAACATCAAAACCCCCAAATCAATAGTTGAAAACCATAATCATGCAAGAGAAAAACCATGAAATCAACCATGTAACCATGCCTTTAATTGAATTACAATTAGGGAAGAGAATTATGCCTTAAACCAAGAAGATTGATAGAAATAATTCACCAAGAAAAGCCCCATAGTAATCCCTTAGTTGAAACCTTAGTTGTTTGCCCCAAAAGCTCTTGAGAGAATTATGATATGTTTAGGAAGATTTTCTAAGTGTTTAAGAGTAAAATAATAGGATAAATAACCTCCAAAGTGTATTAGAAGTCGTGAGTCCTTATTAGGGTAAGTAGCGAAATATCCAGAATACCCCCACTTAACTCTCATAAAAACCTGACACAGGGTCACGATTGACCTCCTTATGAGTCGTAACCTCCGTTACGATTGATTCCCACCCGATCATAACCAAACCTTAACCATGGAGCAGATACTGTCCAGTATACAACTCATCCACCAAATTCGTAACTTCAACATACGATTCGTACCTATGATCCATATCTGTAATGACCTGATTTTCTAAAACCAAAATGTCACATGGTGCTCATGATCCCGAAGGACCACAAGCTTACCCTCTACTGAAATCTATACCTAAGAACTGTATAATATCTGTAATAAACGCAAAAAACTGGCAAAAATTGGCCATAAGGTTCAAAACATCTAGAATACTAAAAACTGAAAACTGAATACATACATCTATCTGAAAAGCCTCTAAAATGTCATAACTATAAAGTTGATGGGACATGTCGCCAACTAACTCTGCCTACTGAAAATAAACTAAATCTGATACGATAATAAAATAAGGATCATCCTCAAATGAAAAGGACTTACGACTATGTCTACCGCTGCTGACTGGAATTGAGCTGCTAGGGGTACTCTGGATCTCGTGCCTCTGAACCTATGGCGTCAAATAAAACACCATAGCACAAATACATCAGTACGAAGATATACTGAGTATGAAGATGAGGTAAGGCTAAATGCAAGGGCTTATGCATGAACAATTACTTAACTGAATAATCATGAGAATATTGAATGAGAACATATGCATGAATGCATAAACCATAACTAAAAACATCGTAACTCAAAATACACTCGGATACTGATTTACTAACATCTGAACTCACTACTAATATTGAGATACTGAATAACTGAATCTCCTGATATACTAAACTAAGTACTGAAATCAAGATCAGTCCCATCTAGTGAGTGATCTCGAAATATGATGATACTGAAGCTGATTAACTTGGTCTACTTATATCAATGACTAAAAGTTAAGCTTACTACTCTCGACTGTCTGAATTTGAGATCAAACCTCTCTAACGGATGACCCCTGAATGTACTATTAATGATAAGAAAATATTATGTCTGAGATCAAACCCATCTAGCATAAGATCTCTGATTCTAATCAAGAGAATACTCAACTGAATCTAAGACTGAGATCAAGCCTATCTAATGGGTGATCTATGGATCTGATAATGAGATTACTCCACTAAATCTGAGACTGAGATCAAGCCTATCTAACGGGTGATCTTTGGATCTGATAATGAGATTACTCAACTGAATTTGAGATAATGAGATTACTCAACTGAATTTGAGACTGAGATTAAGCCTATCTAACGGGTGATCTCTGGATCTGATAATGAGATTACTCAACTGAATATGAGACTGAGATCACTCCTATCTAAAGGGAGATCTCTGGATCTAATAATGAGATTACTCAATAACTTTATGTGGGACCATGCCTATCTAGCGGGTGGTCTATGAGACAGTGGAACTATTTGAGTTCCTTACTGAGATAGATGACTGTATCTGATAGTCCTGATTTTTTAGTTTTACTCTGAAGATTGATATTGAAACTGTAACTATGGGAGTGCTCACTTAACCAACATGCCTCGAATCTGAACTGGTGGGGTCCATCCTATAACCCCAGCTGGAAGGGTCTTAATACTGTGCCACGGGTAAAGACCTCTACTCTGGTCAAGCCTCTCTAACGGGTGACCCTCACAGGAAGTCAAGCCTAAGGCAGTATAATAGTCAAGCCTTATTCTAAAGGGTGACTTCTACTCTTGTGCTGGCTACGCAATTCTGGAGTTCAGGGATTGCTCCTAACGACTTTGCCTCTCTAATGGGGAGCGGCCATCCCTGCACTCGCTCGGTGCTAGATCCTACTCCCAACTGAAAGACTCTAAACTGATTCTTAACTGAACTTAAACTGAGCTGAATCTGTTACTGATCATATTTCTTGAATGATCTGACTGAGTTACGCAGATTTCACTTGGTTCCATATCTGACGGAGTACTAATGAATCTCGTTATCTAACTGTATGATACTGAGTTTTGAACTAAATACTTGAATACTACTAGGTCTGAGATGAGTACTAACCTGAGGCTAGAATACTAGCGATACTGAGATTACTGATATTTCTTAAGTTCTGTATCTGTCTAAGAGTACAGAGTTCTATAACTTACTGAGTTTTGAGAATTGTGGCTTAACTGAGATTATCGAGGAAACTGACACGGGCTCTAGACTGCAGGTAATTTGTCGGGTATAAATACCCCCAGGACTCGATCACATAAAAGTAAAACATAGTCATTCTTGAATAATCAAGATCATGGACATTCATTCACCACCACAATAACTAAAGCATCTCTTCAAGCATTTAGAAATCATACACATGTGATAGTATTGGGAGACAAGCTATTGGCTCATACTCCATTCAACCAGGTCTTGCATCAAACATTTAGCATGTATTAAAGTCTTAGCATGTATCGAAGAGCACATAATTAGGGAATATCATGCTATCATGTCACAATTCATTCACTAAGGCCTTTCAACAAACACTTGGTATGCATGGGCTTGCACAAAATTGGGGATTTCTAGTCAACATGTTATAATGGCTCTAATTCTTTCACATAAGCATTTTATCAAATATATGGGGAGCATGCTTTGCTTAGTCAACAATTTCTACACTTAATTGACATGAACACATCACTTAACAAGTATCTTGAAGAGGGTTTATCATGAACATCATATGAATATCACATACTAGGGTCAAAGCTTGAAACCTCATAAACAAAACATGAATCAAAAACTCAATAATAGCATGAACTCCAATTTCAATTCACATGAATCATGAAAACTAATAAACATAAGATCTTTGAAATTTAGAAAAGGGTTCTTGAACTTCTTGGATGAAAGGGACCTAAGAATCAAAATCTGCATACCGTAGTCTCTTAATTCATGAAAAGTTAACGGAGGAATCTTGATGATTGGGGTCTTGATTTAGGAACCCTAGCTCTTGTTCTTGAACAATTATGAGAGAAAACTAGTATTTTTGGGTTAAATGAGTTCAAATCCCTTGTTAAGGAGTATATATAGGGGTAGCAAAATAATAATTTTTGCCCTTGGAATTAAACTGATAAATCCCAATATTACATGCTGGTGCGACGCGCCATAATCGCGCCAGCTTACTGGAAATTGCATAATTGGGAAACTGGTTGGTGGCGCGACATGGTGGAAATTGTGTTGCCACCTTGGTTGCTAACTGGAAAGGCACCGCGACGCGGTGGAATCGCGTTGGTGCATTGGAAATTGACAACTCTAAAATTTAACCTTGGCGCGATGAGCCATAATCGCGGAGGCTCACTGGATTTTGACGATTGCCATTTTGGATGGCTTCGTGATGCGCTAAAGTACCAGGTGGTACACTATCTTACTAAAATTGCTCTAACTCTTCACCCGAGGGTCGGATTTGGGCAAATTTGGTATCAACAGAAATCTTATTCAATGCTCTACATGACAAAAAGTCGATATTAAGGAAATTCTACACGGTTCAAAATACTTCTCACTTGGGAAGACACTTCACAACCTTTTAGGGCAGGATTAACACTTTACTAAACACGCTCTAAGGCTCAGACTATGAGAGAATTTTGTGGGGTCTTACTATATCTCTGGCAGAATGTAACACCTGGAGGATTAAACATTATCTACCTTATGAGTCACCTATATGACTCGTACCCAACCATACAATACTCACTCCTAAGTCGTATCTGTTCTAATGAACAAAACCATCCCACTAACACTGGTCAGCTTATAATAGGACTTCACCACTCGTACCCCAGCATATGGCTCGTACCATGACTCGTATTGGGTTCAAAGAATGGGATTTCAGGAAATTTTCTATGGTTTCAAACCTGGTATGCTTCAGTCTCCCCTACTAGGAATATTTGTCCCAGAATGACGGATAAGGTAGGGGTAACTACACACAGAGCCATTTGCATTATCAAACATCAATCTCACTTTTTTTATGTCTCTACTCTTACCTTTACAAAATGGAAAAACAAAGATGCAAAGAGATGCAACTCTTTCTTTCACAAGCTCAGAAAATAAAGATGTGTTTAAGAACACATACCTTTTGCACCAATATCAAGAGCAGAAAATAAGAGCGGATACTTGGACTTCATGTCCTCCTCCACTTCCCATGTGGCCACTTCAACCTTATGGTTTTGCCATAGAACCATAACCAAAGCCATATCCTTGGTCCGCAATCAATGAACTTCTCTATCTAATATCTTAACTGGGACCTCTTCATAAGACAGAGAATTCGAGATATCCAACCCATCTAAAGAAACAATTGAAGATGGATCACCAAAGCACTTCCTCAACATAGAAACATGGAAAACCGGATGAAACAAACTCAAGATAGATGGAAACTCCAACTGAAATGCAACATTGAACGCTCTCCATAAAATCTCATAAGTACCAATGTAACAAGGACTGAGTTTTCCCTTTTTTCCAAACCGTACTACTTCCTTCATAGGAGACACCTGAAGGAAAACCTTATCCCCAACTGCAAACTCTAAATCTCTATGCCTAATATCCACATAGGATTTTTGACGGCTCTGGGCAGCCTTGAGCCTATCCCAAATCACCTTCACCTTTCCATAGCTTGACGAACAAAAATTTGAATAAAACAAATCAGCCTCGCCTATCTCAAACCAACCAATAGGAGATCTACACCTCCTACCATACAACACCTTAAAAGGAGTAATACCTATACTCTTATGATAGCTATTATTGTAAGCAAACTCTACCAAAGGTAGATACTCCACCCAACTGCCACCATAATCAATCACACAGGCTCGAAGCATATCTTTCAATGTCTAAATAATTCTCTATGCCTGCCCATCCGACTGAGAATGGAAAGCAGCAGTCAGATTAACTTAGTACCCTACCCTTTCTGGAAAGACCACCAGAAGTGGGACATAAAATACGTACCGTGATCGGAAATAGTCAAAACAGGCACCCCATATAGTTTCACAATCTCTTGAAGATAAAGCTTCACATAATCCTCCACCAAAAAGTTAGTCCGCACAGGCAAAAAATGCACAGACTTTGTCATCCTATCCATGATGACCCAAATTGAATCAAATTGGTTTTAAGATCGAGAAAAACTGGCAACAAAATCCATATTGATCTCCACCTACTTCTATTCAGGCAACTCAATTTCTTAATACACCCCCCAGGCCTCATGTGCTCAACCTTAACTTGTTGACACACCATGCACTTGGACACAAAATCAACCATGTCCCATTTCATTCCACTCCACCAATAGATCTCCTTGACATCATGGTACATCTTAGTAAAACCAGGATGAATAACATAGTGTGACTCATGCACCTAAATCAAGATCCTTTGCCACAAACTGTCTATATTAGGAACACATAACCTTCCTTGGTACCACAAAGTATCATTGTCGCTAATCTCAAAATCCATCACTATTTTCCCACCAATGCTACCATTGATTTTCATCAATGAAAAATTCAACACTTGTTTCTCCTTAATCGCTGCACTGAGAGACGATCTAACCACTTTTTGCACTATCACACTACCATTATTGGAGTCCAAGAGATGAACCCCAAGATTTTCCAAACGGTGAATATCCTTCACTAATTCTCGCTTCCCTTCTTCTATATGAGCCAAAATACCCATGGATAACCTGCTAAGAGCATCAACGACCACGTTGGCTTAGCCTAGGTAGTAGTAAAGACTCATATCACAATCCTTAAGAAGCTCAAGCCCTCTCCTCTGCCCGAGATTAATCTCCTTCTACGAGAACACATTCTGCAAACTCTTATGATTAGAAAAGATACCCACGTGAACTCCATACAAATAATGTTGCCTCATTTTTAAAGAAAAAATAATGGCCAACAACTCCAAATCATGAGTAGGATAGTTCCTCTCATGGACCTTCAAATTCCTGGAAGCATAGACTATCACCTTCCCATGTTGCATCATCACACAACCAAGAACAACCCGAGATGCATCACAATAAACCACAAATCCATCATTGCCTTCCGATAAGGTTAGAATTGGAGCTGAAGTTAACTTACCCTTTAACTTATCAAAATTGCCCTCACACACATTCGACCAAGAAAAGTTAATCTTCTTCTGAGTTAACTTAGTCGAAGGAGCAGTTATCGATGAAAAACTCTTCATAAACCGCGTATAATACCTGCCTAAACCTAAGAAGTTCTGAATGTCAAATGGAGTCATAGGCCTAGGCCATTTTTTCACCACAACCACCTTTTGCGAATCTATTATGATCTCTTCACTACAAATGATATGACCTAAGAAAGTGATAACATTCAACCAAAACACACACTTAGAAAACTTAACAAACAACCATTGTTCCTTTAAGGTCTGTAATACCACACAGAGGTGATTAACATGATCCACCTCACTCTTCGAATACACCAGAATATCGTAAATAAACACAATGACAAAGAGATCTAAATACTGCCGAAACACCCTATTCATCAAATCCTTAAATGTTTTCGAGGCATTTGCAAGGCCAAATGACATCACCAAAAACTTATAATGCCCATATCGAGTATGAAAAGTTATCTTAGGGATATCAACCTCCTTAATCTTCAACTAACGGTACACAAACCAAAGATCTATCTTAAAGAAGAACTTGGTACCTTGCAACTGGTCAAACAGATCATCTATTTGAGGGAGAGGATATTTTTTCTTTACCATTACCTTATTCAACTGCCTGTAGTCGATGCACATACAAAGAGAACCATCCTTCCTGCACACGAACAACACCGATGCACCTCATAGAGAAAGTCTAGGACAAATAAACCCTTTGTATAGAAGATCCTTAATTTGCTCCTTAAGTTCTCTTAACTCAGTCAAAGCCGTTCTATACAGAGGAATAGTAATTGGACAAATGTCCGAAAGTAAATCAACAGCAAACTGTATTTCTTTATTTGTAGGAACACCTGAAAGATCATCCAGAAAGACCTCTAGAAACTCATTAACCACAATGATCAAAGATAAAGAAGGACCTCTTGATTAGAATCTTTAACCTGAACAAGTGATTAACACAACCCGTAGAGATTAACCTCTGAGCTCTAAGATAAGAAATAAACTTCCCCCTTGGTACTAAGGAACAACCTTCCTATTCTATTTTTGTCTCACCAGGAAACCTAAAGATGACCCTACGGGTTCAAAAATCCAAATTTGCATAACAAGAATGCAACCAATCCATAACCAAGATTACATCTAATTCTATGATACCTAACTCAAACAGATCCACCAAAGTTTGTCTACCCTTCACAGATACCGCACACCCCCTATAAACCCATTCAGTAATGACCAAATTTCCTATAGAGGTAGAAATAGAAAATGAATCAAAAATAATCTCTGGATCAAAACCAAAAGACACAGCTATTAAAGAGTCACATAGGAAAGATTAGAACTTGGATCAAGTAAATAATATACATCATGAGAGAAAAGTTGTAACATACCATTAATAACATCAGGCGATGCCTCAGATTCTTGACGGGATGCCAAAGTATATAACCTGTTCCGACCAGCACTGGAACCAAAAGCAGTAACAGAAGCAGATTCCACACCATTGGGTGTAGGAATAGAAGATGAATCCATCGAAATCTTATTTGTCCCCAAAGCAACCTTGTTAGACAGACAATCCCTGAGATGATGGCCTACTTGGCCACACTTGAAACACTTATCCCTTCTCTCCTTATAAAATCCATAATAAGGATGATCACAAAACCTACAAGGAGGATACGAAAAAACAGAATGACATCCACTTTCCTGAGGCTGGGCTCCCTGCGCTTGAGAATATCACCACCATGATGACGCTTGTCATCGAGTAAGAAGCACTTGTAGTAGAGAAGGAAATCCCCCCCCCCCCCTTACTTCTTTTTGCTACCATATCCTATCGTCTCGACCACCCTGATACTAGGCACCTCTTTGATCAGAAAACTTGCCTCACTTACCCTGCCTGTCTCCATATTTTGCCTACCTTATCTTCTCATCCTCAACCTACTACATATGAATAATCAGCCTCGACAAGTCCATATCTTTCATTAGCAAAACAATCTTACTCTCTAGAATCAGATCTATGTTCAGCCTAGAGTGAACTTTCCCATTCTCAACCTTGTATCAATCACCAAATAAGGAGCATACCTCAACGACTGATGGAACTTCAAAGAATACTCCTTCATAGACATTCTCCCTTGCTTGAGGTTCACAAACTCCTCCATGTTAGATTCCCTCAACTCTTGAGGAAAAAACCTATCCATGAAAGCATTAAAAAAGGCCTCCCACAAACCATCCTCTTCTACATCTCCCTTATATCTGTCCCTCTCCTCAAACTATAAAAAAGTAACCTTTTTGAGTTGATAAGATGTAAAGTTTACTCCTTCCACCTTAGTAGACCTCATTACCCAGAATATTTTCTCTATTTCCTCAAGAGAGCCCTAAGGGTTTTCCTTCACTTTCACTTTTATAAAAGTCAGAGAAGCCATTTTCATAAACTGTTCAAGCTTAGCGGCATCAGTAGACACAGTGCTAGTCGTATCCCACTCAGCCTAAGCACCAGTTAGGCAAAACATGCATAGACTGATAAAACTCCATATTTGTCATGTTGCCCTGAGGGACCTAAGGAATAGTAGAAGGAATAGGAGAAACTCTGGTACAATCAGGGATAGGAACATGAGATCAAAGATGAACCCCTGGAGTAGAATGTTCTCCCTCAGCATTACTTCCAGATGGGGCAAAAGAATTTTCTTGGGTTCTAAATCTAGGAGGCATGAACTGAAAGATGAACAAACAAGGATTAGAGGAGATTCCAGGACTGAGAAGTCAAGATTGAAGAAATAATACCAAGAAAGTGAAACATTCCTAAATGTCTTGCAGCCTCCCCCTTATGAGTGTGGTGCGCTACACCCCCCTAAAAGAGACTCTCCTCGACACGACTTTGAGTACTCCCAATTTACCATGAACCTAGGCTTTGATACCAACATAATGCAACCAAAACTGGAGCCTTATCATAATAGGCATCCCAAGTCCAACCAAGACTGGGGACCGCCCCGTTTAGCCAAGCCAACTAACTTATACAGCCTTAGATGAGCTGAATTTTGAGCATATAAAAAGATTGTACAATGCTCTCATGAAGACTCTGGGATAGGGTCACAGCCATGACCGATGAAACTAAGTAAAATGATACCAAACCAACCATCCATATCATACCAAACCATTTAGAAAATATCAAACATAATATGATAATCAAACCCAAAATATAATACAATGAAACAACCAACAATATCATCTAATGATGCTAGCCCCAACACCAATGCCAGTGGTAAGGACAACACCAATACCAATCCCACCCATACCAACCCCCAAAAGTACCACAAAGCTTTTATCTAAAAGAATAAAAATATTTGGTTGGGACATGCCCCCAACCATGGACAAAATTACTATTCAAAAAGAAAGTAAAATGTATAAGAATATCCAACAAGATATAATGCCTTCCAAAAGGATGGAAGCTCACCACTTTAATCCAATAAGCTATCCCCAAATCAAGTACTATGAAAGAGGAGTTGGACGGCCGATTCCTGCAGGGTATACAACCGCCAGTAGATGGGTTAGTAGGTGAACACTAGCATAAAACTCGGGATAAGAATAAAGTAATGCCAGTTATCAAATATAAGTGAAAACTATCCAATGAAAATAACTATACATATATATATATATAAGTGTTGGGAAAAAGGACCAGGTTTATCATGCCGTCAAAACCTTTACCTGGGTTGTGTAGCTTAGTCGTCCTACCACCCATGGGCAACATGGGTTCAGCTCCCTCTGCTAAAAGGGTCCCAGTGTATGTAGCCGCATGACCAGGCAATATCCCTAGGATAAATAGTACATTCCTCTAATATAAATATGATACTCACACATGGCCATCGAAGACCCCTCATATCAGCAAATATGAATTTCCAATTTTGATCCCCCCCCGAGACCACCACCTTTCACGGCTTAGCTTACACTCTCCACCATTAATTACTAATTAAAACTATTAACAAACAATCCAATTATTAGTTTATTGACCAAGGCTATTTAATAAACTAGTGGTATCGTCATACCACTATACTTGAAAGCATTATCTATAGACAAACCATTTAGATTAAGGGGACATTCAAGTACCCTATCATTAGCCATATTATAACTTTTGAGAGACTACCATGTTCTCCACAAGAATTACCAATTAGCCATTAACCTTTTTAAACCATTTAAGAACATTTAAAGTTTCACCCAAAAGCCAAAACCAAGTAAGAGTTCCATTATAATAAGTCAATGCAATAAACATATCTTTATAAGAATTTTATCAAATACCTTGGGGGAATAATATAACCAAAACCAAATTCCATTATCATTAAACTGTTACCATTCAATTCAATTAACCAAAACCATAGTTAATGCATAAAAACATAATTAAAGCAATAGGAAATCATAACCAACCATTTAACATCAAAACCCACAAATCAATAGTTGAAAACCATAATCATGTAAGAGAAAAACCTTGAAATCAACCATGTAACCATTCCTTTAATTAAAATTATAATTAGGGAAGAGAATCATGCCTTAGACCAAGAAGATTGATGGAAATAATTCACCAAGACATTCCCTAAAGTAATCCCTAAGTTGAAACCCTAGCTCTTTACCCCAAAAGCTCTTAAGAGAGTTATGATATGTTAAGGAAGTGTTTCTAAGTGTGTAAGAGTAAAATAAAAGGGTAAATAACCTCCCGAGTGTATTTGAAATTGTGTGTCCTTATGAGAGTAAGTAAGGAAATATCTAGAATACCCCCACTTAAATCCTATAAAAACCCAACACAGGTTCACGATTGACCTTTTTATGAGTTTTAACCTCCCTTATAGTTGATACGCACCCAATCATAACCAAACCTTAATCATGGATTAGACACTGTCCAGTATATGACTCATCCACCCAAGTCATAACCTCAGTATATAAGCGTTACCCATGATCCATATCCCTGGAAGAATGTAACACCAGGTGGATCAAATAATGTCCACCTTACAAGTCACCCATTTGACTCATTCCCAACCATATAATACTTAGCTCTAAGTCGTATCTATTCTAGTGACAAAAATCATCCCACCAACTAATACTGGTCAGCTTAAGATAGGACTTCACCATTTGTACCCCAGCATATAGTTCATACCACAAGTTATATTGGGTCTAAAAATTGGGATTCTAGGAAATTTTCTAATGGTCCAAATCTGGGATGCTTTGTTAGGTATGGTTTTCCCATGTCTTTTATTTATGGTTTTCATATTAGTATAGTGGTTTAATTATATGGTTTCATGGTAATGGTTAATTGGTACGTGGTTTTATATTTTGAAACACCATGCCCCTAACTTGTTTGATAAAATACCTATGAGAATATTTTTGGTTAAATTGTTGGACTTTTATTGAACTATGCATGGTATAACTTGGTAATGGAACCCTAAATGATATAAATGGTTTAGATGGTTTGGAATGGTTAAATGGCAAGGTCTTGGTGGTTATGGTTGGTCTAATTGAAAGCCTTATGGGGAACATGGGATTCCCCCAAGTCAACTTAATAATGTAATCTATGGGTATATGGGAACCCTTTTACTTAAAAAGAATGGCTAAGGAAATTTCTTGCAAGCTATAGTTGGTATGACGATTCCACTACTTATGGCCTTGGTTAATAATAAATGAAATAGTGGTTTGGTTTTGTGGTAATGGTTTTAGTTAAGCAATAATGGCAGGGTATGATAGCTAACCATGAAGGTGTGTTTCCAACTGACGAACACTGGAAACTCATATTTGTCGACATGAGGATTGGTCATGGCGACCATATATGATACTTATAGGGTACACGGGAATTCTCTAAGTATACTTGTTCATATGTATCATAGAGAGCGAAGGGTACTTGGGAATCCCTACTCCTATGGTATCTCTGGTATGTGTGGCTACATGTATCGGGACCTATTCAGGGGATTACACTGGACCCATATAGCCCATGGGTAGTATTAGGATAGTTAAGCTACACATACCCAGGTTAATGGTTTTAAAGGAATGATAAACATCATTCCCTTTACCAGCATGGTTATATATATGTATGTATGATTGTGGATGCATATGGTTAGTTTACTTGGCTTTAAAGGTTGGCATTATTTTTTTCTTATCCTGAATGCATGCTAGCGTTCTCCTGCTAGCATGAGTTTGTTTAATGACTGTACGTCTATGGCATATAAATTGAAGGTAGAATTTAATGGATATTAGGGGTATGAGGTTTCTGATGGAGAAGATAGACACACTATTAATTTAGAGCATAAAAATGCACTTGAAGACTTTGAATTTATTAGGTATTCCTTGCCCTCATCCCATCAAATCATTGATGCATAAGAAGGTGATTCCAGAAACTAAAATTCATTAGTGGTATACCAAGGAGGCTCTCATGTTAGCCTACAAACACAAGATGTAGTCTATAAAGGGTGAGGGGTTTTAGAAGGTTGAGGCTTCTCAAATTAGACTCCGTCGTTTCAATTAAATAAAGCCATTTATAATCAAACCATGGAACCAAGGCCTTTCCAAAACCATATAAAACCAACCAAAATCAATTCATGTTTCTTTAACCATTTATGCAATGCAAGGACTCCAAGAATAATTAAACTATATGACAAAATCATTCTCATAGAAAATTTTACAAACAGGTTGAGGGCATGCCATTATCAAAGACAAACTCATCAAATTATGGGGGTTAAACTATGACCCCTTCCTTAAATCACCAATCCTATTCACCCACATATACAAAACCATAATTAAAACATGCACAATAACAATTTAAACCATAGGAAACAATATCCAATAATATGCATTCAAATCCCTCAACCTTGATTTTAAAACCATCATTAATGATTCATGAACAAAGCTTTAAACATATGATTTTAGTAAAATAACAATGAGGGAAGATTCACATGCTTGAATTACAAATATTCACAGATAAATTGATCCTTAAGCCCTTAGATGACCACTTTGGAAAAACCCTAACCATTTTTGCTTGAAAGGGTTTTTAAGAGAGTAAAGAGGATGTTTAATCTTGTAAAGTGTGGAATGAATGAACAAAAAGTATCATAGGGATGTGGTACCTTAAGGGTTTTAAGTGAGAAATGTCCAAATTTCCCCCAGCTTAAAATAATAAAAAAACCGTAGGTGGTTACGAGTCGACCCCTTGACTCGTGACCATAATATACGACTCGTACCAATGAGTCATCACCAAGACACTGAGTTGGTCACCCATACACTATCCACCATATGACTCCATGACCCAACAGGTGACCTAGCCATACGACTCGTATGGTCTAGTCATATCCAAGATAGAACCCTAAGGATTAGACACTGGACAACATACAACTAAATCCTACCACTCGTAACCTATCCTCATGGCTCTTAGTGAGCCACTCGTACTCATATGGTTGGTTTACCTAGATTTAAAGGTTGGCATTATTTTATCCTTACCCTGAGTACTTTTTAGCATTCACCCACTAACCCATCTTCGGGTGACTGTATCCCTACGCGATGCACGAACCAACCATTCTACTCCTTTTGCTTAGTAAAAGGATTCGGGATCATCTTTGTTAGATTTAAATGGTGAGATTCCATATTCTGAAAGGCTCCATTTTATGTCATGGATATTTTTACATACTTTAGTTATTTCATAGACATTGGTTTTGTCTATGGTTGGGGGCATATCCCAACCGGATATTGTTTTATTTTTATTTAGAGGCTTTATGGGAGAACTATGGGTTTTTATGGGTGGTATCGGTAGTGGTGTCATCCTTAGTATTGGCATTAGTATTGGGGATGATACCATTTGATTGTGTTTATAATTTTCCATCCTATTATGTTCTGGACTCGTACTTGGTTATTGTTTTAGTTTGGGTATGGTTATTGGTCGGGTATTGGATGGGTGGATTTGCTTGGGTTGGTCGCGATTATGGACCTATCCTAGATTCTTGAGTTATACAAAATGTTATCTTGTTATATGTTTGGAGTTCATCTGACTCAGGGTACGTGTTTGGAGGTTTGGTAGGGTAACAGGGGTGGTCTCGGATCCTTGTTAGAACTGGGATGCCCATTACGATAAGGTCCCAGTTCAAGTAGTGTCAAGTTGGTATCAGAGCATTAGGTTCATTTCAATTGGGAGTCCATAAATCTGTGTTGATTAAAGTCTCTTTTAAGGTGTGTAGCGCGCGACACTCATAGAAGTGAGGCTACAAGGCATTTAGGAATATTTCTCTTTCTTTGTGTTCTAATTTCAAGCTTGGAGTCTACACCTTGGAATCTTCTCTAATTCCTGTTTGTTTGCTTTTCATATCATGCCTTGATGATCTGATGCACACGAAAACTCATCTATCCCAACTAGGGATAATTTTTATGGGAAGTCCATACTCATTCTAGGGGTCCCATCCATGATTTTTTTAGAGTTCCATGGATTCCTTCTAGTCCTTCTCAGGATCCTCAGGTAGACATGACAAATGCAGAGTTTCTTTAGTCAATCCTTATGATTGCTCAGTTTGTAGCTTCTCAGGTTAAGTGTGATGCGTCTGGTACTGTATTTTATGAGGCCACAAGGGTTAGCCAGTTTATGAGGTTGAATCCTCTAACTTTTACTGGTGTTAAGGTGGAGGAGAATCCTCAAGAATTTCTAGATGAGATAGAAAATATCTTCAGGGTCATACAAGCCACGAATGTGGAAAGGGTGAATTTTGTTGCCTATCAGTTAAAGGATGTGGCATAGCAATGGTACAAGAAATGGGATCAGGAAAGGGGTAATGTTGATGGGTTATCTCTATGGGAGACTTTCTCTAATGCTTTTCTGGATCGCTCCTTTCCTCAGGAGTTGAGGGAAGCAAAAGCGGAGAATTTGTTAATCTGAAATAAGGAAAGATATCAGTCAAGGAGTATTCCTTGAAATTTCACCAGCTATCTAGGTATGCTTCAAAAATAGTGTTGGATATGAGGGACAGGATATGGATATCTCTAAGTTGGTTGTTCATATGTAACATGTGGAGGAGAAAAAGAGAAAGTAGGATAAATAGGGTAAAGGTAGGGTGAGAAGTTCAGGTTCTCTGAGCAGGGTGGCCAACTACAAAGTGGTCGGGATGGTGGAAAGTAGCCAAAGAAGAAGTGGGGGAGTTTTGGTTCTTTCTCCACAGCTAGTGCTCCTTACCCAAATAAGATGGGAGACACGCATCAACAGGGTGGCAATAACTTTAGGGAACAGGGTGACCAATCTTAGGCTAGTGAGGCTCAGCCAGCTTTATCATGTCCTCCTTGTAAGTTCTGTGGTCGGTTACATTAGGGTTTTTATGATGAGGGAGGGACAGGTGATTCAAATATGGTCAGCCAGACCATATGCTTAGAAATTTTCTAAATGGTAAGGGTGTGTCGGGAGAGAACAAGGTTTTGGTTGCCTCTTTATCTTCTCCTACTCCCAGGGTTGTTGCTTCTGCATCTGTTTCTACTTATGGTACTGGCATAGGCCGAAATCAGTTATATTCTCTTATGTCCAGACAAAATTCAGAGTCATCGCCTGATATCATGACTGGTAGATTACAACTCTTTTCTTGGGATGTTTACTGTTTACTTGATCTGGGGTCTTCTCTTTCTTATGTGATCCTATTTGTGGCTGTGTATTTTGATTTTGATCCCAAGGTTATTTCAGGCTCTTTTTCTATTTCTACCCCGGTAGGTAACTCTGTGGTTGCTAAAAAAGTCTATAGGGGGTGTGTGGTATCTGTTAGTAGTAAGGACACTTTGGTGGATTTGTATGTGTTACATATGGTGGATTTTGATGTCATTCTGTGGATGGATTGGTTACACTTGTGCTACGCATCCTTAGATTGTCGAACCCATAAAGTTATCTTTAGTTTCCCTGGAAAACCAATTTTTAAATGGGAGAGTCATGCCCCCATCCATAGACAAAACCAAAACCAAAGAAATAACAACAATGAAAAGAAGTCCATATCATGAAATGGAGCCTTTAGGAGTATGGAAGCTCACCATTTCAATCTAACTTAAAGCTATCCCCGAATCCAAGTCACTGAGTAGGAAGAATGGTAGTATGGTCGGTTCCTGCATCGCATGGGGATACAACACTCAAAGATGGTTAGCAGAGTGAATGCTAACATGTAACTTTGGGATAAAGATAAGATAATGCCATCAATTCAAAACCAATCAAATAACCATATGCAGTCACACACACACACACAAATGCATATATATATATATATATATATATATATCGTGCAGGGATAAGCAACAAGGTTTAGCATGCATTTAGAACCTTAACCTGGTCTGAGTTACTTGACCATCCTAAAACCACCCACGGGTTATATAGGTTCAGCTCCAACAACGGAAAGGGCCCCAAAGCGTGTTAGCCACAAGAGTGGAGAAAAGAACCTGAGATGACTAGTATATCTCCAAAAATATAGTGTGACATCATGCACCGGGTCACCAAGACCACCCTCAGATCAAAAAATATGAGTTTCTAGTGTCTGTCCTCCTGGTACTTCCACCTTCCACGACTTTTATACCGACTCTCCTTAATCTCATATTAAAACCATGTACACGTTCCCAACCACTTTCCAAGAAGTCTTTTAATTCGGCATTAACCATTAGTATCGTCATACCAAAATTATATCTTGCAAGTCTATTACCCTATGCCATATAAACCGGTTAACCAAATTAGACTCCGTCGTTTTCAATTAACTAAAACCATTTATAATCAAACCATGGCACCAAGGCCTTTCCAAAACCATATTAAACCAACAAAAATCAATTCATGTTTTTTTAACCATTTATGCAATGCAAGGACTCCAAGAATAATTAAACTATATGACAAATCATTCTCATTGACAATTTTACAAATAGGTTGAGGGCATGTCATTATCAAAGCCAAACTCATCAAATTATGGGGGTTAAAACATGACCCCTTCCTCAAATAACCATTCCTATTCACCCACATTTGCAAAACCGTAATTAAAACATGCATGATCACAATTTAAACCATAGGAAAAAATATCCAATAATATGCATTCAAACCCCTCAACCTTGATTTCAAAAAGACCATTAATGATTCATGAACAAAGCTTTAAACATATGATTTTTGTAAAACGACAATGAGGGAAAAGTCACATGCTTGAATTACAAATTTTCATGGAGAGAAATTGATCCTTATGCCCTTAGATGACCACTTTGGAGAAACCCTAGCCAATTTTTGCTTGAGAGGATTTTTGAGAGAGTAAAGAAGATGTTTAATCTTGTAAAGTGTGGAATGAATAACCAAAAAGTGTCATAGGGATGTGGGTCCTTAAGGGTTTTAAGTGAGAAATGTCCAAAGTGCCCTCATCTTAAAATGGTAAAAAGAACCACAGGTGGTTACGAGTCGACCCCTTGACTAGTGACCACAACATACTACTCATACCATTGAGTCGTCACAAATACAGTGAGTTAGTCACCCACAAACTGTCCACCGTACGACTCCATGACCCCACACGTGACCTGACCATATGACTCATATGGTCTAGTTATATCTAAGACAGAACCCTAAGGATTAGACACTAGACAACATACGACTCAATTCTACCACTCGTAACCTATACTCATGGCTCTTAGTGAGACACTGGTACTCAAAGACAAGTTAAGTCACTAAGTTTCTGATTTGGTTAAGGATCGCCCTAACGACCCATCACTACCCCTCATGACTCATACTGCTGAAATGTTAACATAATAAAACCCTAACCACCATGCACTGAATACCTCACAACTAGGGTCACCTGACCCGTACCCTCACCATACGAATCGTATGGTTAAGTCATCAGCATAATAGTAAGCTCAAAGTTTAGGAATTTTCCAAGGGCTATAACCAGGGTGTTTCAATTCTTTCCCACTTGGATCATTTATCCTCGAATGATAGGGCAAGGCGGTGACTATCACGATTGAACCAACAAATAGCTCTACTCTTACATTTTACTAAGTTAGAAAACAAATATGTTAAGAATAAGATATACCTTACGAATGATCTTCCGGAGCGTAAAACAAAAATAAACTCTTGGACTTCATGTCCTATTCAGCTTCCCAAGTAGCCTCTTTAACCTTGTAGTTTCGCCATAAAACCTTCACCGAAGCTACGTCCATCATCCGCAACTGACAAACTTGCCAATCTAAGATTTCAACCTAGACCCCTTCATAAGACATGGAATCTGAAATACTAATATCCTTGATAGGCATAATTTTCGATGATTCACCCACACACTTCCTCAACATGAACACACAGAACACCGGGTGAGTGGAGCTCAAACTAGGATGCAACTCCAATTCATAAGCAATGTTACCAACCCTTCTCAAAACTATATACGTACCAATATACTGTGGACTAAGCTCCCCCTTCTTCCGAAATTGCATCACTCCCTTCATGGGAGACACCTTTAAGAACACCCTATCCCCAGCCTCAAACTCTAACTCCCTATGCCTCACATCTGTATATGACTTTTGGTGACTTTGGGCGACTTTAAGCCTATCCAAAATCACCTTCACCTTCTCCATGGCCTGTTGAACCAAGTCTGGACCATACATCTCTGCATCACCAATCTCGAACCACCCAATAGGAGACCTAAACCTCCTACGATAAAAGGCCTCAAACGAAGCCATCCCAATGCTAGAGAGGTAGTTGTTATTATACATAAACTCTATAAGGGTAAAATGCTCAACCTAACTACCACCATAGTCAATCACACAAGACCGAAGCATATCTTTCAATGTCTGAAGTCCTTTCCACTTGACCATCCGACTGCGGGTAGAAAGCAGTACTAAGACTCATCTTGGTTCCCAAATCTTTCTGAAACAACCACCAAAAGTGCGATGAAAACTACATACCACAATCTGAGATGATAGAAACAAGCACCCCATGCAACTTCACAATCTCTTAGAGGTACAACCTTGCATAATGCTCTGCCAAAAATCTGGTCATTACTGGCAAGAAATGAGAAGACTTTGTCATCCTATCCATGATGACCCAAATCGAATCAAACTAATTTCGAGACCGAGGAAGACCGGTAATGAAATCCATATTGATCATCTCCCACTTCCACACAGGTAGTTCAATTTCTTGATACAATCATCTAGGCCTCATGTGCTCAACCTTCAGTTGCTGACACACTATGCACTTACCTAGAAAACTAGCCACATCCCGCTTCATATTATTCCACCAATATATTTCCTTATGGTCATGATACATTTTCTTTGAATCAGGATGGATTGACTAGCGCGACTCAAGCACCTCAGCCAAGATCCTCTATCGCAATCCATATATGCTGGGAACACATAACCTCCCTTGATACCATAAGGTATCATCATCACTAATCTCTAAGGCCATCACCTTCTTCCCATCTCTATCAGCCTTGATCCTTATCAATATAAGATCTAACACTTACTTCTCCTTTATTTCTTCACTAAGAGACGACTGTGCCACCTCCTAAACAAACACACCACCATCTTCGAAGTCCAAGAGACAAAATCCAAGGTTATCCCAATGATGAATATCTTTCACCAACTCCAGCTTCTCTTTATCCACATGAAATAGATTCTCCATGGATAACCTGCTAAGAGCTTCAGCAACCATGTTAGCTTTACTTGGATGGTAGTGAAGACTCATGTTATAATCCTTGAGAAGTTCAAGCAAACTCCTTTGCCTAAAGTTCAGTTCTTTCTGAGTAAATAAATATTGCAGGCTCTTATGATCTGAAAAGATATCTACATGAACTCCATACAAATAGTTACTCCAGATTTTCAGCGCAAACACCCCAACCAATAGCTCCAAGTCATGAGTCGGATAATTCTTCTCATGCACCTTCAACTTTTTAAAGGCATAAGTTATCACATCGCCATGCTGCATCAAGATACAACCAAGCCCCACACAGGATGCATCATAATAGACCATAAATCTAGCCGTGCATTCGAGCAAATCCAAGACCAAAGCCAAAGTCAGGTTATCCTTCAGCTTCTTAAAACTACCCTCACAAGTATCATACCAAAAGAACTTCACCTTCTTCTGAGACAACTTAGTCAATGGGGCATCTATAGAATAGAAACTTTCCATAATCCTTTTGTAATAACCAGCTAAACTCAAGAAGCTACGAATATCGATTGGAGTCATGGGTCTAGGCTACTTTCCAACCACTACAACTTTCTGTGGATCTACCATGATCCCTTCACTAGAAATAACATGACACAGAAAAGTGACAACATTCAACCAGAATTCATATTTTGAAAATTTGGCATATAACTATTGCTCATTCAGGGTTTGTAATACAATGCAGAGGTGATCGACATGATCCACCTTGCTCTTATAGTACACCAAAATATCATCTATGAACACAATGACGAGCAAATCTAGAAACTAATGAAAGACCCTATTCATTAAGTCTATGAGTGTCATTGGGCATTAGTCAACCCAAAACACATGACTAAGAACTTGAAATGCCCATACCGAGTACAGAAGGTAGTCTTATGGATATCCACTTCCCTAATCTTTAGTTGATGTTAACCGGATAGAAGGTCGATCTTAAAGAAAAATGTGGCACCCTAAAGCTAATCAAAAAATTATCTATCCTTAGAAGAGGGTAATTATTGTTAACCGTTACCTTATTACACTACCAGTAATTTAAAAACATATGAAGGAAACCATCCTTCTTATGCACTAATAACACCGGTGCACCCCATGGAGACACACTAGGTCAGATGAAACCCTTCTCTAAAAGATCTATTAGTTGCTCCTTAAGCTTCTTTAACTTTGCTGGAGTCATTCAATATAAGGGAATAAAAATAGGACGAGTGTGCAGAGAAAGAACAATCCCAAAATCAATCTCCTTATTAGGAGGAACACTAGGAAGGTCATCAGGAAAGACCTCAAGAAATTCATTCACCACCAGAACGGAATGTAGAGAAGGACCCTTCGAGTTAAAATCTTTAATCTGGACCAAATGATAGAGAAACCACTTACATTTTAATCTTCGAGCCCTAAGATATGGTATGAAACTCCCCTTAGGAGTTAGGGAACCACTGACATGACCCGAACTAGGGTCTTATTGTAATAGCCATACCAAGTCTAACCAGGATCGAGGATCACCCCCGTTACCAAACCCAACCCAACCACCAAACATGTACCCTAAGTCAGATGAATTTCAAACATATAAAAAGATAATATTTGTACAATTCCAGACTCTAGGATAGGTTCATAACCGTGACCAACCTAAGTAAGTCCAACCATCCAATACCCAACCAAAAACCATACCAAAACCAAAACATCGACTAAGTATGAGACCATAAAATAATAGGATGGAACAATCATAAATACAACCAAATGGTATTAGCCCCAATACCAATTCCAATACTAAGGCTTACACCACTGGCAACACCATACATACCAACCTATAGTAGTCCCACAAAGCCTCTAACCAAAAGTAAGACAATACTCGATCAGGATATGCCCCCAACCAAAGCCAAAACCAATGTCTATGAAATAACCAAAGTATGTAAAAACATACATGACATGAAATAAAGCATTCTAGAATATGGAAGCTCACCACTTAATTCCAACCGAGCTAATACCGAATCCGATCATAAAGTAGAATGAGTAAAATGGCCGATTCCTGCATTGCGTAAGGATACAACTGCCCAAAGATGGGTTAGCAGGTGAACACTAGCATTCACTCAAGATAATGATAAAATAATGCCAACCTTTAAAACCAAGTAAACCAACCATATGCATTCACAACCATATATACATATATGTAACCATGCTGGGAAAAGAAACCAAGTTTAGCAGTCCATTAAAACCATTAACCAGGGTATGTGTAGCTTAACCATCCTAAAACCACCCATGAGATATATGGGTCTAGTGTAACCCTCTGAATGATCCTTGATGCGTATCCACATGAATTAGAGATACCATAGGAGTAGGGGATTCTCGAGTATCCTTCACTCTCCATGATACATATGTACAAGTGTACTAAGAGGATTCCCATGTTCCCTGTAAGTATCATATATGGTCACAATGACCAATCCTCATGTCAGCAAATATGAATTTCTAGTGTCCGTCTATTGGAATCACACCTTCACGGTTAGCTATCACACCCCACCATTTTTGCCTAATTAACACCATTACCAGACAAACAAACCACTCTTCCATTTACTATTAACCAAGGCTATAAGTAGTGGTATCGTTATACCGACTATAGCTTGTAAGCAATTTTCTTAGCCATTATTTTAAGAACAAGGGATTCCCATGTACCCATAGATTACATTATTATGTTGACTTAGGGGAATCCCATGTACCCCACAAGTGATCATTATTATGTTTACTTGGGGGATTTCTTAGTACCCCACAAGGCTTTCAACTAGACCAATCATAACCTCCACGAACTTACCATTTAACCATTCCAAACCATTTATACCATTTATGGTTCCATTACCAAGTTATACCATGTGTAGTTCAACGAAATTCCAACAATTTAACCAAAAACATACTCATAAGCATTTTATCAAATAAGTTTGGGGCATTGTGTTTCCATGGACAAAACTATGTACTAATTAATCATTCCCATGCATCCAAATGTTCAAACCACTATAATAATATGAAAACCATAATTAAAAGACATGGGAAAACCATACCCAACCACTGTAACCAAAAACCCCAACATATATTTAAAAACCCAAAATCATACAACATTTATACCATGAAAACAATTCATAAAACATACCTTTAGTTTGAGATAACAATGAGAGAGGAGTAACATTCCTTATATTATGAAGACGACTGAGAAAAATCACCCCTGTAATCCCCAAATTTATCCAATTGATGAAACCCTAGCCTTTTTTGACTCAAGAGCCTTGAGAGAATTTAAGAGTGTTTTAATAGAGTTTGAGTGATTGAAAATTGTTAAATAATATCCCAAGAGTGTTATAAGTCATAGGGCCTTAAGAGGTTAAGTAGGGAAATATCCAAATTACCCCCAACTTAAACTGCTTAAATTTCCCGTAAGATGGTATGACCACCCTATACCAATCATACCCTAGGATATAAGTGGTACCCTTATCTCGTACCCTAGGACTCACCTTGGACCCCAACACTATCCAACATACAACTACCCAAGCTAAAATATACCTAACCATATGATTAGTACCATGAAATTATACCCTAGGTAAAATAAAATCACCTATACTAAACTTAGAGCAACAAATAATTCAAACCTTACCATTCGTACCCTAACATACTACTTGTATCTTCCAACCGTACCTTAGACAAAAACCATCCAACCCACACTAGTAACCATATGAACAAGACCAACCAAACCATACCATATCATACAAGAAGTAACCCATGTCATATGATATCAAAAGCCAAAAATTAAGGAATTTTCTAAGGGGCAGGACCTATGGTGTTTATCTCTCCCGCAAGGATCATTCATCCCAAAATGATGGATAAGGTAGTACAAGCACGAATTACATCCCAATATAACCATTCCAACCTTTAACTAAATCAAAAAACAAAGATGTGAGCAAGAACACATACCTTCCGCACGAATAGCTGGAGCAGAAAACAAATGCAGATACTTAGACTTTATGTCCTCTTTCTCTTCCCAAGTAGCTTCTTCCACCTTTTGGTTCTACCATAGAACCTTAATTGGAGATACATCCTTGGTCCAGAATCAATGAACCTACCGATCTAAGATCTCAACTGAGATCTCATCATAAGATAGAAAATTTGTGATACTCAATCCTTCCAAAGGAACAACTGATGAAGGATCACTAATACACTTTCTCAACATAGAGACATGGAATACCGAGTGAATGGAGCTCAAACTATAAGGCAACTCCAATTCATATGCAACATTACAAACCCTTCTCAAAACCACATAGGGACCAACATACCTGAGGATGAGCTTCTTCTTTTTCCCAAACCACATTACTCCCTTCATTGGAGATACCTTTAGAAATACCCTATCCCCAACCTCAAACTTCAAGTCCTTACGCCTTACATCCGTATAGGACTTTTGGCAAATTTAGGTAGACTTAAGCCTATCCCAAATCACCTTTACCTCTTCCATAGCCTAATAAACCAAATTGAGGCCATACATATCTGTCTCACTAAGCTTGATCCACCCAATAAGAGATCTACACCTCCTACCATAAAATGTCATAAAAGAGGACATCCCAATACTAGAATGATAGCTATTATTATAAGTAAAATCTACAAGAGGTAGATACTCAACCCAATTACCACCATAATCAATTACACATGCACGAAATATATCTTCTAAAGTCTGAATAGTCCTTTCTGCTTGCCTATTCGCCTGCGGGTGAAAAGTACTCAAACTAAACTTAGTAACCAACCCCTTCTAAAATGACTACCAGAAGTGAGATGAAAACTGCATACCACGATCAAAGAAAATTGAAATAGGTACCCTATACAACTTTACAATTTCATGAAGATACAACCTTACATAACCCTCATCCGTAAAGTTAGTCCTCATTGGCAAAAAGTGAGTCGACTTTGTCAACCTATCCATGATGACCCAAACCAAATCAAATTGGTTTCGAGACCAAAGAAGACATGTAACGAAATCCATGTTGATCATTTCCCATTTTTATTCAGGCAATTTAATTTCCTCATACAAGCCTTTAGGCCTTATTTGTTTGACTTTCACTTATTGATACACTAAAATTTGGCCATAAAATCAGCCACATCCTTCTTCACACTATTCCACTAATACATCTTCTTGAAATCATGATAATTTTTGTCGAACCTGGATGAACAATGTAGCAGATTTTTGTGCCTCAGCTAATACCCTTTCTCGCAAACCATCGATGTCAGGAACATATAACCTCCCTTGGTACCACAAGGTATAATCACCACTGATCTCAAATACATTACCTTTTGCCCACCTATATCATTCTTGATTTTCATTAAGATATGATCTAGCATATTTTTTGGCTTGATCTCTGCACCAAGAGACGACTGAACCACTTTCTGTACCAACACACCACCATTCTCGGAGTCTAAAAGGCAAACTCTAAGATTATCTAAGTGGTGAATATCCTTCACCAACTCCCACCTCTCCTTATCCACATGAGCTAAACTCTCCATGGACAAAAATCTAAGAGCATCAACAATACTATTACCCATACCTGGATGGTAGTAAAGACTCATGTTATAATCTTTAAGAAGCTCAAGCTATCTCCTCTACCTGAGGTTAAGATATTTCTGAGTGAACACATATTGCAGACTCTTATGATTTGAAAAGATGTCCATGTGCACTCTATACAAATAGTGACACCAAATTTTTAATGCAAACACCACCACTAAAAGCTCCAAATCTTAAGTAGGATAGTTCCTCTCATGTACCTTCAACTGCCTAGAAGCATAGGCTATCACCTTCCCATGTTGCATCAAAATATAACCAAGTCCCATCCAGGATGAATCACAGTAAACCACAAACCCTTCATCACCTTCAAGCAAGGTCAAAAATGGAGCCAAAGTTATCTTATCCTTCAGCTTCTCGAAACTAACCTCACAAGTATCCGATAAAGAAAACTTTACCTTCTTCTGAGTCAACTTAGTGAGGTAGCTATAGTAAAAAAACTTTCCACAAACCTCCTATAAAACCCAGCCAAACCCAAGAAGCTCCGAATGTCAGTTGGAGTTATGGGTCTAGGCCACTTCTTAACTACTGCTACCTTTTGTTGATCCACAATGATCCCCTCACTAGAAATAATGTGACCCATAAAAGTGACAGCGTTAAACCAGAATTCATATTTTAAGAATTTGTCTTACAACTATTGCTCTTTCAAGGTATGCTATACCATACGGAAGTAATTAGCATGATCCACCTCACTCTTAGAGTATACCAAAATGTCATCAATGAACACAATGACAAACAAATCCAAAAATTGATGGAATACCCTATTCATCAAATCTATGAATATCGTTAAGGCATTGGTCAAACCAAATGGCATAACCAAGAACTCAAAGTGCCCATACCGAGTATGGAATACCATCTTAGGGATATCCACCTCCCTAATCTTAAGATGATGATACCCAGACCAAAGATATATCTTTGAAAATAATTTGGCACCTTGCAACTAATCAAACAAGTCATCAATTCTAGAAAAAGGATATTTTTTCTTAACCGTCACCTTATGCAACTTCCAATAGTTAATACACATCTGAATTGAATAATTTTTTTATGCAAGAATAACACTGGTTCACCCCACGGAGACACACTAGGACGGATGAAACCTTTATCCAAAATATCCTTAAGTTGTATCTTGAGTTCTTTCAACTCAGCCAGAGCCATTCTATATGGAGGAATAGATATTAAATAAGTGTTCGGAATCAAATCAATTCAAAAAAAATCTCCCTATCTAGAGGAACACCAGAAAAACCATCCTAAAAGACCTCAAGTAACTCATTTACCACCAAAACTGAATACAAAGAAGGACCTTTCGAGTTAGAGTCTTTAACCTAGGCCAAATAATAGAGACACCCTTTAGAGATTAACCTCCGAGCCCTAAGATATGATATAAACTTCCCCTTAGGAGCTAGGGAAACACCCTCCCATTTAATAATTGGCTCACCAGGGAACCTAAAGACAACTTTATGAGTTTGACAATGTAAGAATGTGTAGCACGAGTATAACTAATTCATCCATAAAATGTCATCAAAATCCACCATATATAAATCATACAAATCTACCAAAGTCTCATTACTACTAACAGATACCAAATGCCCCCTATAGGCACTTTTAGCAACCACGAAGTTACCTATTGGTGTAGAAATAAAAAAAGGATCTGAAATAACCTCAGGACTAAAATCAAAATACACAGCCATAAATAGGGTTACATAAAAAAGAGAAGACCCCAGATCAAGTAAACAGTAAACATCCCAAGAAAAGAGTGGTAACATACCAGTCATGACATCGGGTGATGCCTCAGACTTTTGTCAAGACACAAGAGCATAATTGATTTCAGCCTATAACAGTACCAGAAGCAAAAATAGATGCAGAAGCAGCACCCCTGGGAGCAGGAGTATATGAAGAGGCAATCGGAACCTTGTTCTTCCCCGACACAACCTTACCATTCGAATAATTTATAAGTATATGGTCTGGCGACCACATTTAAACCAACCATACTACCATTTCTACTACTCAGTGATTTAGATTTAGGGAAAACTTTAAGTCAGATTGAAGTGGTGATCTTTCATACTTTGAAAGGCTCCATTTCATGTTATGACTTCTTTTTATTATTGTTATTTCTTTGGTTTTGGTTTTGGTTTTGGCTATGGTCAGGGGCATATCCCGATTGGTTATTCTTTGATTCTAGTTAGAGGCTTTTTTAGACTACTAAGGGATTGGGCGGTGTTAGTATTAGTGTTAGCCTTTGTATTGGTATTGGCATTGGGATTGGTATTTCTTGGACTTTTGGTTGTGGTTGTTTGGTTATGATTATAGAATTACTTTGTTGTCTTTAGATTATTGTTGTTTTATCTTGTTATATGTTTGGAATTCATCCGATATAGGGTGTAAAGTGGTCAATGTGGGGTATTAGGGGTAGTCTTTGGTCTTGATTAGACTTGAGATATCCAACACGACTAGGCCCCGGCATATATGAAATTTTGACCTAACTTGATCATCAGGTGCTAAAATAATCCAAAACAATTTCCTTCTATCCATATTATTATTCAACCAACTATGGTTAATCACCAAAAAATTAAGTCAAGCATAAACATAAAAATTAAATTACATCACAAAAAACTCCATCAGGTGCAAGTACTCTTTTGCTTTTAGCTCTTGTATTAATCTTTCTCTTTTTTGCTTCTATTTGAAATTGTCTAGAAGAGACTTCTTCTTTCCCCTTCTAGGTTTTCTTGACGGGAGAATAAGGCAGCTTAGTTGGCATTAAAACACTAGTGTGTTCTCTAGTGAAGCTATTTTTTTCTTGTACCAATTGGAACACCTATTCTTATCAACTTCTCAACCTAAAAATTAGATTCAGGATATAGCATTGGTCTTAGGGGTTGATCTTTTTTATTTCTAACATTTGGAACATATGGTTCAAAGTCCTGTGTTGTAGCTTGTACTTGTTTAAAGTCATTTTTATACCCTACTATTCTTAACTATTAACTCTTCCAGTCATTGGGCTTTTTCCTTTTCTTGATGCATTTCTAACTGAATTTTCCAATAAAAATATTGTCAATAATTATGTTGTTAATTAAATGAGAATTAAAAATATGTTGTAAATAAGTATTTTGTAGCTTACTTTACAATAACCCATTGCATAATGATTTGGTTCACCATATTTACTATATGTCATTTGATTGCACAGTTTTGATTGTCACCATTCACTATTTTTTTTCAAGATAAGCATATAGTACCCCTTTGAACTATGACCAAAGTTGATATGAGAAACCCCAACTTCGCAGGGATCCTGTTTTCCCCTTGAACTCAATTTTAGCATACTTTTGTCACCCTTTTTTATTGACGGTCACCTTTATTACATAAATAAGGTCTACATTAAAGATGCCATGTCATCTAAACATACTGACAAAAGGTGCCAGATCAGCTAAAAATTTGATAAAAATGCTAAAATATAGCTTAGGGGAATAGGACCCCCGTGTAGTTGAAATGTGTCGTATCAAATTTGGTCATAGTTTGGGGGCTACTAGATGCTTTTCTCTTTTTTTTCTTACCTCATATGGTTCTCTATTCCTCTTTATTTTTGGACTGCCAATATTTTTTCACAACATCAAGAGGCAACATCGCATGAGAACCCTCAATCTTCCAAAACCCCTCTCCCTTTATAGGCTACATCAAGTGTTTGTAGTTTAACATATGAGCCTCCTTAGTATACTACCAATGAATTTCAGTTTTTGGAATCACATTCTTGTGCATCAATGCTTTAACGGCATGAGGGAAAGGAATACCTGATAAGTTCAAAGTCTACAAGTGTATTTTTTATGCTCTAAATTAACAGTGTGTCTATCTTTTCCATCAGAAACCTCATACCCCTAATCTGTATTGAATTTCACCTTCAATCTACATGCCATAGACTTATAGTCATTGAACAAAATCATCCAATCTGGAATAAAATCATCATCCCCCTTAGTCCTTATCTTATTTATTTTTCACTAACAGATTTATTACATTCACTCTTATTTCTTCTAGAATCTTGATTATTGGCTTACCTCTAGGCTTCAGGATCCATGAATTGAATGACTCAGTGAAGTTTATGTCAACCATCATGTTCTTACACTGAGTATTAAAATATGCCTTGCACTATGCCCTTAGTAAAAATTCACCAAATTCTTGCAGCTTCTTCAGACAATTGTTCCAACTTTTTCAATTGATCCTTGAACTTTTTAGGGAAAAGACATCATTTCTACCCCAAACTATACCCGAAAAGTCGAAGCCACACCTAAACTATACTAGTGACCTATTACACACCTAAAACTATAAAAAAAGTAAAACTATTTACACCCTGTCAGGCTACCACCACTTGCATGTGGTGTAGTATTTTACACGCGCTGCCACGTCAGCACCACGTCAGGAAAAAGTATCACTTTTTTATAGTTAAGGTGTGTAATATCACTTATATAGTTTAGGTGTGGATTCGACTTTTCAACTATAGTTTGGGGTGAAAATGATGTCTTTTCCCTTAATATTTTTAGCCGTTTACTTTTTTTATTTAATAGGCTGGACGCGCCTAGAATAAGTGTAACACACGTGCCTTAGAATAGGGGTCGCGGGGAGGTAATAAAATCACTTTTAGATAGTTAAGGTGTGTAATAGGTCACTTATATAATTTAGGTGTGGCTTAGACTTTTCTTGTATAGTATGGGGTGGAAATGATGCCTTTTCCCAACTTTTTATAATATAAACTCCACGAACCGTATCACATACGATTCCTCATTTCACCACTTTACTTTTTACACCAATTACTCTCAACATGTCTCATATAATACTTATGGTGAGATTTAGGCAACACTTTGTCATCAACATCCACCAATCCCTGTAATTATGAAACCAGAATAAAAGAGAATTTTTGTATTCATAAAATAAGAATATTGAAACTAAAATTTAAAAATGTGAATCTTATTTTTTGTATATCTGAAATGAATGTGATTCCAACACCATCTTTAAGGTCCAATGATCTTTTCAATAGCTCCATAAACAAACTCTATGTCTTGGTGGTTTCTTTGTCCACTATTTTCCATGCTAGTGGAAAGAAACTGTTCATAGAATCTTATCCTAGTGCAACTAAAAACATACCCTTACATATGCCTATCAAGAATGTACCATAAACTTTAATAAGTGGCCTCAATCCACATTTCTAGTCTTTCTTCAGAGTATCAAAGCATAAGTACAACCTTAAAAATTGCTTTTTTCCTTCTGCTAAGGCATCTTTGTAGAAATTTATCATACTATCACTTCCAGGATTTGACCTCCTAATCTCATATGCATAGGCTTCAAGCTTATTGTACTCATCTATATAACTACCTACACACTACTCAAGAATCATATGCTTAGCCCTTTTTAATTTGGATGGAGACACATTCAATGTAAAATTATTTTCAAGTTCTCCTCTCATACCTTTTATTTGGGGTTATTTTAAAGCTTCTTTCTGAATTATTTGGCCAAAGTGGTTGAATCAACTCTAGGGTTTAAAAAGAATTCTTCACAAGTGTGATTTTTTATTAAAGTCTCGATCTTGAACCCTTCAGTCCTGCCATCTTTTGAAATCAAACACCTAAAAGGGCACCCCTCTTCACAACCATACCTAGTACTTTCTGTATCAACCTTGATTATAGTTAAAACCCTTTTATTAGCTAATGCATACTAGTTGACAACCTGCCTACCTTCTTTCATGTCCATAAATGACATACCTACATACAACTCCTTGTAGTTTTCTAACCTATCGCCTACCACCCTTCTCCATTCCTTGCTAATAGCCTTCATATCCTCATAATCGTATTCCCCACCCTTAAAAATATCAAAATCAACACAAGAACTAAAACTATGTTCATAGTCTGTGTCAACTTCAATATTTACAAAATCAGTTTCAGTATGTTGTGTAATATGTTGAGTAAAGACTGCCAGTTCACCCTCCTCTAAAATAAAAAAGTTGATGACTTTAAATTAATCACAGAATAAGCAGAGAATAGTCTTGACATGACATAAATCGAGGCCTTGTTGTAATGGGAATCCCAAGTCCAACCAGGACTGGGGACCACCCCCATTACCCAACCCAACCGCCAAACGCATACCCTAAGTTGGATGAATTCTAAATAAATAACAAGATAGCGTATTTGTACCAATCTACACTTTAGGATAGGTCCATAACTGTGACCAACCCAAGCAAGTCCAACAATCTAATACCCAACTAATAACCATACCAAACTCAAAATAATAACTAAGTACGAGTCCATAACATAAAAGGATGGAACAATCATAAATACAGTCAAACGGCATCAGCTCCAATACCAATGCTAATACTAAGGCTGACACCAATATCGACACTGCACATTCCAACCCATAGTAGTTCCACAAAACCTCTAATCGTAAGTAAAACAATAACAAATTGGGACATTCCCCCAATCATAGCCAAAACCAATGTCTATGAAATGACCAGAGTATGTAAAACATTCATGATATGAAATGGATCCTACTGGAGTATGGAAGATCACCACTTCAATCCAACCTAGATAATTCCAAATGTGATCACTAAGTAAGAGGAGTAGAATGGTCAATTCATGCATCGTATGGGGATACAACTGCCCGAATATGGGTTAGTGGGTGAACGCTAGCATGCATTCAGGATAAGGATAAAATAATGCCAACCTTTAAAGCCAAGTAAACTAACCATAAGCATATACAACCATAAATACATATATATAACCATGCGGGAAAAGGGAATCGGGTTTAGCATACCTTTAAAACCATTAACCTGGGTATGTGTAGCTTAATCGTCCTAATACCACCCATGGGCTATATGGGTCTAGTGTAACCCCCTGAACGGGCCTCGATTTGTATAGCCGCATGAACCGAGATACCATAGAAGCAAGAGATTCTCGAGTACCCTTCCCTCTCTCTATGATACATATGTACAAGTGTACTTAGGGGATTCTCATGTATCCCATAAGTATCATACATGGTCACTATAACCAATCCTTATGTTGGTAAACATGAGTTTCCAATGTCCGTCTATTGAACTCACATCTTCACGATTAGCTCTCACACCCTACAATTATTGCCTAATTAAAACCATTACCACGTAACCAAACCACCATTTTATTTATTATTAACCAAGTCCATAATTAGTGGTAGCGTCATACAATCTACAGCTTGCAAGCAACGTCCTTAGCCATCATTTATAAGAAAGGGATTCCCATGTACCCATAGATTACATTATTAAATTCACTTGGGGGAATCCCATGTACCCCACAAGGCTTTCAATTAGACCAACCATAACTACTAAGACCTTACCATTTAACCATTCCAAACCATTTAAACCATTTATACCATTTAGGACTCCATTACCAAGTTATACCATTCATAGTTCAATGAAAGTCCAATAATTTAACCAAACATAGTCTCATAGACATTTTATCAAACAAGTTAGGGGCATTATGATTCCAAAGCCAAAACCAAGTGCCAAATAACCATTCCAATGAAACCAAATGTCAAACCACTATAATAATATGAAAATCATAAGTAAGAGACATAGGAAAACCATAATTGACCATTGTAACCAAAACTCCCAATGTATATTTGAAAACCCAAAACCATACAATATTTAATCCATGAAAACAGGTCATAAAATATTCCTTTAGTTAGAACTAACAATAAGGGAGAATTAACATGCCTTATATTACGAAGATGACGAAGAGAAATCACCCTTATAAGCCCAAAATTGATCCTACTGATTAAACCCTAGGCTTCCTTGACCCAAGAGCCTCTGTGAGAATTTGAGAGATTTTTTAAGTGTTTAAGATTAAAATATTAGGGTAAATGATGTCCTAAGAGTGATATAAGTTATGGGGACTTAAGAGGTTAAGAGGGAAAATATCCAGATTACCCCCAACTTAAATTGTATAAAATTCCAACATGAGGGTACGACTCCAGCATACCACCTGTAGCCTATCATACGAGTAGTGCCCACCACTCGTACCCTAGGCATCCCTTGGACCCCTAATATTGAGCAATATATGACCACTAAGCCCCAATCATACCCAAGAATATGATAAGTACCCTTAACTCCTACATTAGGTAGAATCAAGAGGGGTCGACATTGTCCAACATATGAGTTAGACTATACCACTCATATCCTACCTTATGACTTATCGTAAGCCACTTTTACTCAAATCTAAGTTAAGTTACTAAGTTTCAGATTAAGTGAAGGAAAACCCAAACCTACGACTTGTCACCCACCATACAACTCGTACCTGCCCAAATCATACCCATTCCAGAAACTCAATAATCTAACACTGAACAACATACGACTGGGTCACTTGATCCATACCCTTACTATACGACTAGTATGGTGAGTCATATGATGTCCAAAAAGTTCAAAACCCAGGAAATTTCTAAGGGTCAAAAATCAGGATGTTTTAAGTCCTAATGCCATTATCTCCATCTATAATATAATACTTACCGGAGAGCCCAATCACTATAAATTGTTTAACTTGACAAAGCGTTACCTTACAGTCTCCCGACCTAATTTCTTGAATCATGATGAGGCCTATGACCCACCAGTGGGCAAGCCAAACCCATAGTCTGGAATGGCTAGTAACGGACTACCCAAAGAGATAAAGTAAAGAATGCAAAAAAGATATAATAACTGATCAAATACATAATATAGTCCCAAAACTTGGTTGTATTAGTATAAGATCTTCTACATAACAAGATTCCAAAGTAACATACAAATGAATACACTGATATAAATTATCTCTGAATACAACGTAGAGACTAGTCTAATGCATAAGAGAGAGATAAGTAATACTTTGAATAGTAGGAGATCACTCTAAGTCTGTGACCCATGGCTGCTCTGCACGATGCACACATTAACGGTGATAACCCAAACTATGATCTGCAGGCTGCAGAAGTGTAGTAAGAGTACCAAACACGTGGTACTCAGTATGTAATTACCAGCTGAGCTTCAAAGATAACCAAAATATTAGTCCCATTAAATCATAAATGACTTAGGGTAACTATGGGAAAGTCCTAATGGCAAAAATATGAGGAAATATGAAAAATGACCCAAAATGTCATTATAATATCAACTACTAAAAGGAATTTCATCCTCAAAAGTCAACGGGTAGAAAGATCTTAAGAGCTCAAATGGATGAGATCCTAGGCCTGCATATTCCAATCTTGACTTCCAAAATAACCTCCACAATGAGAGAACACTTCCATGGGATTTTTCCACAAGTATCTGTTCTTCTACCAGCCCTCTCACTATACTTCCAACTAGGTAAAACTCAATTTTAACCACCAACTGGCCTCTAATTGAATTGAAAAAAGATAATGTATCCAAATCTAAACTATAAAACACTGATAACACATCGACACCCGCACAAATCAATCTAAGGCTTATCCAAGCCAAAAGCAAATCAAGGCATAACTCATACAACTGAATCCAAATCCAAATATAACCTTCTTTTACCAATCCATACTTGCTATCTACTCCAAACAAGGAGGAAAATCACCTGAGTTCTGTCCGCATAATCTTATCACAGAGAACTAAAAGAACTGAAGCTAACCCGCTGAAAGTCCATATGGTAAATATGAGAATAGACTCATAAGGCTTTATCTGGGCACACAAATGGAGATAATCAAAGAATACAATCTATGCTAATGCTACCTCTAGTTTGGATGGAAACCAAGACTGAAACCCAATAGATCAAGGCATAACTACTCAGCACTGAATAATCCACTCCAGGATGTCCTATCAATAAAGAATAAAACCATACGAAATCCAACTTAAGCATACTACTCCCACTGAGTATATTATCCAAAATTCTCAATGTAGACTGAAGACTTGAGGTCAAAGATGATAGAACAAATACTGAGTTCATGGGATATTATCTTAGAACTTATCCACAATAATCAAACCAAAGTCGAGAAGACCGAATAGGTAACCATGGAGTAGGCTCATCCAGCCAATACATGAAATCAAAACTAAGACTAATCTAACGAAGGCTGCACTCAAGCTCTACAACTCCAAGCTGAAATCTAAACATCAAGGCTGAACCGCTCGATCACAATTACCCAAATCAAAACTGAACGGGTAGGCATTAATACTCTAAATTTGTTAGAACTTTTAAACCTCCATCCTAAGTGTCAAATCCAAATTTGAGCAAATAAATCCAAACTAATGTCAAATATTTACATCGACCATACTTTTTGAATCAAATATATCTATACCAGACTATTCCAAGCCAAAATTGAAACATAGTTAAGAACAAAATCACGATAGTGGATAAATCACCGGTTGAGAACATAGGAAATTCACTTCATATCCACTAGAGGGCATGAACTATCAAAGTATACTCAAGGATTCATAAAGGCTACATACCACACTAGTAATGGAAAAACTCTAGCAACTCAAAGAAATGCAATTCAAGCTAGAAACTAATCGATCTAACACTCTATCTCGGTAAATAATAGCCATAGGTACATATAATCAAGGAGAAGCACTCCACCAAGCCTTATTTGGCCGATCAAACTCTGAAATAGGCATTTCCTGAATCCATCCAAGTAGGGAAATCATCATTCGATCCATCCATAAATCATATCCTCAAAGAAGAAAAATCCCAAACTCAAAACCAAGGTCAATGTTGAAACCACAACTAGAAAGTCAAACAACTCAAGATAAAGAATTTCTAGTTTGCCAGCTTAAGAAGCTATCACAGGAAAGGCCATCTATCTCTATCACCCTAACTCCATAGAAGACAACATTCACATCACGGTGAGAATGGAGCATCTAATTTTCACACTAATAACAAGGGCAAACTATCACAAAGAGATGAATCTAATACATCTAAGAGATAAACTCAGGATATCTTAATATCAAAATCAAACCCATAACCAAGCAATGAAATAGCCACAAACGAAGAACAAATCCAAAATCGGTCAAGCTCACAAATGGACTACACAAAAAGGAATAGCCAAATAAAAAACCTTCACAATCTAGGGGGCAAGTCTAAGAATCTCTAACTCACGATCGGGCAATATAGCTAAATTTCAAACTTCAGAACCATATAGAACCACAGAAGGTAAACTTACCTTCGATATCACAATACATTACAAAATCAATCTAACACAGCTAACCAAGAGGTAAAACAATCAACCTCACCTTGCTATAGGAAAGAATCATCAAATCAAGCTATACATACTCAAGAAATTGAATATGAATCACAAGGAAATAAAATTCTAATGAGATAACACTAGTCTATGCTGCTATCCAAAGAGGATTAATTACATCAAGTAATAATACCAATAACCTCAAGCAGCGATAGCAATAGTAACAATGATATTAATATTAATATAATGAATAGGTAGTACCAAAATAAAGATTAATATCTTATACTACTCAGGGGCCATAATAAGGATAATATGCTAAGATAAATGAGACTCAAACCCAAAAGCCACACCCATAAGGAGCAAATATCAATATAGATCTACCCCATCCACTAATAAAAGAAATAAGCTATGGACGTAGTCATATAATTATGAATTCAATAACAAGGCACACAATAATAAATATGAACTCTTCAAGGCATAGAATCATCAATAGGTACAAAGACCCCAATGCACACAATGAAAAAACTAAATGCAGGAAATAAAAGCACACCAACCGTGATGACATACACAACCACATACCTGACGTAACTATAGGAGAACAAATTTGAATGGGTCAAAACTTGAACTGACCGGCTGAATCATCAACTAAGGCGTTAAGTGCACTATATCTAACTGAAAGTGCCACACTCGTAATAAGGTTGATCTGAATAAGCTGAAAGACTAGCAATCCCATATCAGGGACACTCTATAGACAAATAGCCAATCTCTCTATAGTTTTAACAAACTGTTAAGCACCAACATGGTGAGAACATAATCTAAGCCCAAATGGATGGTCAACTGATGCTGAGAGAAATCTCTATTACCAATGATAATCCTTTCTGTAGTCATAGCTTATCTTAGGGACTCTAGGCTGGCGGGGAATATATACTAGCTATGTTTGATCAACTAACTCATAACTAGGGAACTTTCTGAGCTAGTGTTCGATTGTGACACTACTAAAATAGGATCCTGGAATACCTTGAGATATTTTTCCTCATAATCCAGAATGACCGCCAAGGCCTGAAGACCCATATCAAAAACTCCGCAAGGTTTGATGAGAACTCTGCCCGCTAAGATCACCATGACTAATCTCAGTATCATTCATTTTCTAAAATACTATATGTGCAAAGTCGATACACTGCAAGTGACATTGAACTCTACTGGAAGGATCCTCACACCTAGATAAAATACCAATAGCATAATACAATGGTCATTTCCTCTTACCCCCACCTCTATAAGTCTTAATATATACTCTTTCTATGGCTCTCGAATGACTTAAAACTTAAGATAATGAAGACCCAGCTGCTACTAAGTGCTTCAATATTAAATAGAGTAGAAATACCGATCTTCTAACAGATCTATGCACCTACCTTACTCAAAGGGGTATAACATAGTAAAATGCTTGGCCCACTCGAGAAATTTGATCTCATACTCAAAAACTGGAAAAGAACCCGATGAACACGAATAGACCCAACTCTCATCTGAGAACTGCTCGATGAATCAAATACATCTATTGATAACAGGGGTCTACGACATGACTTGAATCCCTGATTCTGAATCTCAAAGGGATAAAGTAGTAATGAGCTTTACTAGAGTGTAAGCTACCCTCAAATCCTTTGGCGATGCTGAAGATCTTTGATATCCATATCTAACTCTCTCGTCAGATACTATGCTAAAGCTCTAAAAACACATATAAAAGTCATGTTTGCATCTATCGAATATCTCGCATCACTCATTTGGGATAGAATAGAGTTAAAGAATGTTCTTAAGGTTTATATCAATATAGATACACGACAAGGAGTCAAGAAATAAATTTTCTAAGAATGTCCTTATAGATTTTTGAATATAGGTTACGGACGTCTCTGCACCGATCCGTAGGACTTTACTAACATTTAGCTCATGTACTAATACACTGGTGAAGCCTATGCTCTGATACTAATTTTTCACAACCCAATTTCTCAAATCATGATAGTGCCTAGTATGAACCACCAGTAGGCAAGCCAAATCCATAATTTGAAATAGCTAGTAACAGACTACCTAAAGAGATAAAAGAAAGAATTGGAAAAGATATAATAATATATCAAATACATAATATAGTCCCAAAACTAGGTGGTATCAGTATAACAGATTCTATATAACAAGATTTCAAAGTGATGTACAAATGAATACATTGATATAACTTATCTCCAAATATAACATAAAGACTAGTCTAATACATAAGAGAGAGATAAGTAATACTCCAAACATTAATAACTCCCTCTAAGTCTCTAAACCATAGCTGCTCCGTATAATATACACATTAACTACGATAACCTATACTATAATCTGCAGGCTATAGAAGTGTAGTATGAGTACCAAATATGTGGTACTCAGTAGGCAATTGCCGATTAAGCTCCAAAGATAAATAAGATATATATAACATATAAATAGAATGGAAAACCATACCCAAATATCCAGCCACCATATAAGACATCTAATGAGAAAATAAGGATAACCTATCCTATTTATATCCAAGAGATTAACATACTAAGGATAAGGAAGTAGTAAGAATGCACTATCTTATTCCATCCATACATAGGAATCTCAATACTATACCGTATATCACTGACCAATATACAAGTAAGAGCGGAAAAAATATATATATATAAGTATACAAGGCCAAGAAATGAGTATATAATTGGAATAAATGAAGGAAAGGGTCACCAGAATAGCTATTTAAGACCTCATAATCATAGCAGGAGCTAGTGCTAGAATAATTAGGGTTCTAATACATATATCAATTCATCAGATAGTTATGTATTATAATGTAATCATAGGATAAAAGAGGTTAGAATCATACCTCAAGTCTAGAACCAAATCAATGATCAATCTATCATAAACTAGCTATAACAATGATCATAATGATGATAATAAAAATGTTAATAACAATGCGAGTAACCGGTTAGTACGGACAACCAAATACCTAACTGATCCTATCACATGCCCCAAAACCCTTGGCTCAGAAGGTTCAATCAACATACAACATACTATAAGTTATAGTCATCACCCATCCCTACGCAGCCCCTATATGAGCTGATAGATATAGACGCATACTGGTGATAGGAAATGCGCAAACAATGATGAATTTAATAGAATACATAATACCATAACTGGTGAGTACAATTAATATCATGTTCTCATCATCATAACCATCACCTTCATAACCATAATTATTAAAACCATCATCATCATAATCATTCTCCGTTATTAAAACCATCATCATCATAATCATTCTTCGACTTTGATGGGTATATATATATATATATAATTCCCATACATAGGGCTAGCCAGACTTAAACTGGTAGATATAGACATAGGCACCTCAATATAATCATCTTTCAAAGTTATTGGGTATCAATGCATCATCACAACCATCCTCCAGTGTTGTCGAATATCAACACATCAATATAATATCCTCTAGCCTAGTTGGGTATCATTACATCATCATAATATCCTCCGTCCTTATCAGATATCATCACATCATCATAATATTCTCCGATCTTATCGGGTATCATTATATCATCATAATATCCTCTGACTTTGTTGGGTATCGTCACATCATTATATCTTTTAGCCTTGTCGGGTATCATCACATCATTATAATACCATCCAGCCTTGCCGGGTATCATCACATCATCATAATATCTTCCGACATTTCTAGATATCATCACATCATCATAATATCCAAAATAAATGTCAATAACTGAGAGAAAACCCCATGAGAGATAAAGTAAAGAACAAGCACCATGAGGGATAAAGTAAAGAGCAAGCCCCATGAGGGCTAAAGTAGAGAACAAGCCCCATGAGGGCTAAAGTAAAGAGCAATCTCCACAAGGGGTAAAATAAATAATCATGAAAAGAGAGGCAATGTAGAGTATATTTTCATAATTCATTGTTCATCATTATTGTCACATTATTAATAAGCATATATATACATAACGTGAATATTATAACTATCATTGGGTCTAATTGAGATTGATATCATCAATACAACATCTTCCTCTGTCCCATACCAGAGAGATGTGTATTTAGATATATAGTAGGTACACTAAATTAAGATATGGAGAAAAGGGTGAAAATTAATAAGTTTGTTTCTTGGAGTAAATTTTGGGACTAAATCATTATAAAAGTATAGAAAAGGTTGGGATCTCTCACGACTGGAGTAAATAGTAGTATCAAATTATAGACCAAAATCTATCACGGTTAGGTCTTTAAAATATCATAATTAATTTCTTCTACATATAAGTTATTTATTAAAAGATGCATTTATTATTATAAAAAAATCTATTTTAAGGTTGAAAGTGGGCTTTAACCCTTAATTAGTGACAACAATAACAAGATTATAATCTAATTAAAATCATACCAATCATCAATGCAATGATCATGAATATTCTAAATCAATAAACTACAATCACATCCCTTACAAAGATAAACACTTCCCAAATGGTCAACTCATATCATAACACGGCCTTGGGCCCAATGATATATTTGCAATAATTAAAATATCATAATCACGACCTTGGGCTAAATAATATATCTGATATAGTTACAATACGATAATCACGACTTCAACCCACATACATATCCGTAACTCATATCAGTAATCATGTCTATAATTCATCTTATATCTATAAGATATAGCATATTAACAATGCATAACATCTTGTATAAGCCATAAAGCATATCTATAATCATCTCACATATAGGAGGTATCTCATATCTAGGAGGCATAACATCAATAAGGCCTAATTCATAACCATGAGGTATATTACATCTATAAGGTATCTCATATCTATAGGTCATATATATAATAACTATGAGGAGATAACATCCAAATATCACATCTATGAGGAGAACATAATCTCTATAGATCCATCACTTCTAAAGAAATATCATCTCTATAGACCCAATATCACTTCTAAGAGGAATATCATTTCTGTAGGCCCAATACCACTTTTAAGAGAAATATCATATATATAGGCCCAAAATCACTTCTAAGAGGAAATAACGTATCTAAAGGCCCAACATCATAACTATGAGGAATATCATGGCCATAAGCCATTAATCATTATTCGAGAAAAATACATCATGACTCACAAAGTTGCAAAGTAACCTGATACTAATGGCTTACTAGTCTCAATTATGCCTAACATCCGCTAATAAGTCCACATGAGCTAACACAAGTTTTGGCCTAAGGTGGGCCAAAAGAACCCACTTCCAATCCTCAATGTCCATATTTAGGCAATTTATACCAAACTAGGCTAAAGTATCTAGTTCAACTTCTAGATGTCAAGTAAGCCATAACCAAACCTAAGATAGGAACTTCATTGGGAAACATGGAAATTTAAGTCAACTTCACCCAAATTACAATTTCAAGATCATAACCATAGCCCAAATAAGGTTAAATATACTAACCACACTTCTAATGCTAGAAGCACATCTCAAATCTGGCATTATATCATATCCATGCTACAAGTTAGTTTAATCTAAGGATAAGGCAATAGGATTCAAAAGGGTATTAAGCATTTTAACTTACGGATCAAAAACCTCATCTAATCACCAAACTTTAATATTAAATACTAAGTCATTCTACCCATAGTCAAAATTAACATTCATATTCACATGCAATAATATAACATGCATCATCTTACAAAGAAGAGTAGATAGAATCCTACCATAAAGCCGAATAGCAAATCCTTACATCATTCACCAAATGTCCATCTTTACTTCCAAATCCCAAAATGACATTACACTATAAGAATCATAATCTACTCATCAATACAAGAATAACGATACTCATATTGCACCATTGTGTTTAGGCTCAAAAAATGACACCAAAAACCCTAAGTGGGTTCCACTTATAAAATTCATATTTCTGAGGTGAACCCAATATTCACACGTAATCAAGGTATAATAACCCTCAAGAAATGGGTAAAAACCAAGCTAATTTAGGGCAAAAATTAAACCCCCATGCTATGTAGGGTTTTGAGTCAAGATCCAAGAAATTCATCAAGAAAGGGATGAAATCTTACCTTAAATCTATAGATGTTAATCAAGATCCTATGTCACCTATAAGTCACAATTTTGAGTTATCACACTCATTTAGGATTCTTGGCTCTCAAAAATGGATGAAAATGGCTAAAATACAACCTGAGGAGTCCTTTTATACCCATACCAGGTATCTAGGTATGGCTATCACACTCCTCAGGTGTGTGAAATCGCATAACTTGAGTTCAGGAGCAGGTATGGCAATCGTCAACCTCCCTAGTGTGATCGCAGCATCCTCTCTGGCATTAGATATCATCTGAAACTTTGAAATTTTCCAAGTTTTTGTTAAGGCTTTGGGATTCATTCAGAATCCTATTTATGCAAATAAACTATGTAACCATACTAAATTCAGCATTTCAACTATGATGGCTAAGTAGAATTTTCCATCAGGGTTTATTTGATCAAATATGGGTCCCACACCTATATTTCTAGTTTTTTAACTTTTCAACCAATAGGTCAAAATGAGCTCGGGTGCATTAGGACCCAAATCAAAGGTCTATCTAGCTAAAAATCGATATTCTAGAGCTGCTGATGTAGCAAAAATTTTCATATGGGATCATTTTACTAAAGTTTTTTTACCAATGGCCATTTGGTATCAATGAAGACTTCTAAATAGGGAGTTGACTCAAAAAACTAAATGAACTGCTCGATAACCAAACTTTCAATCACAGCAAGTCATAAATGACTTGGAACAAATATAGGAAATCCCCAAATGATGAAAATAAGCAAAATTATGAAAAATGACCTGAAGGGTCATTATATAAAGTAAACTCATAACATATATCTTAATGACTCAGTAATTCAGGTTCAAAATGAAGCCACGAGTGCACCAGTTTTTAAATGTAGACTAACTTAAGTGAAATGATCCAACTACTCCCACAATTAAATAGAATATCAACTTCATCAATCATCCTTAAAATATATGTAACGCTCCAAGACTACACCCTGGGTGCCACATGGTGCCTATGATCTCGAAGGACCACAAGCTAACCTATGATTGGTACATGCTATTAGCACTAAATAATAATCATGAAAACATATGTAGAAGTAAAACTAAAAATGTCGTAAGGTTTATAAAACTAAATTAATAATGAAGACATTTGTAGAATAACCGTTAACTGAAAGTGTTTGAAAGCCTCTAAATATTTGAAATTAAAGAGTTGATGGGACAGGCCCCAACTAACTCCCAAAACTGTCTGACAATAAATGTTGTACTAAAATAATATATCAACTAAATAAAAGTCATGTTCTCGAGTATGAGGACTCACTACTATTACTTCTGTTGATCAACTGAATTTGACTAAGTACGGTCAGGAACCTAAGCATCCGAGCCTATAATATGAGACATTATAGTGCAAGGAAAGTATGCATCAGTACTTTGAATGTACTGGTATACTAGGTGAGGTTAGGATAATATGCATGGTTCACGTGCATGAAGATAATCACTAAATATCATGGAGTGATTGGATGAGAGTATATGCAAAATTGCACCTACTGTGAATACTGTACATACAATACCAAGCGTATATTATTTGTCTAAATTGGTCAGAAGTTGAAGTACTGAATTTCTGATAACTTAAAGTCATGATCATGTAGAATTGAACTGACTTCTATACTGAATACTTAATACTGAGTGTTGGATACAGGAACTGGAACTATAGGAGTTATTATATAACTGACATACCCCGATTATAGACTGATATAGGGCCCAACCTGTAACCCCAGTTGGAAAAATATTAGCACCGTTCCGCGAGTTACTAACAGTAGCCGGGTCAACCCTAATCTGAAGGAAGACTCATGAGATATATATGGTTATATCAACCCTAGTCAGGCAGGAAGATAATTTACCCTATGTTGGTACGTAGTTCTGTAACACAAGGACTGCTACTAAGGGTCAAACCCTCTGCTAAAAAGAATGCCCCCATTCCTGGGTTCGCTCGGTGCTGAATCCTACTCCCAAGTGAATCGACACTGAACTAATCACTAGATTATATTAGGCTTCACTGAACTCACACTAATTCTATTGACTAACCGTATGCTATGGTTTGGGATACTATGAAATCCTTTTATTTCTACTGGAGACTAGACAACACTAAATTTTGTGTATTTAATACCCCCAAGACTTGATAGCATAGATAATGAAATCATATCTTGACTTTAAAAGAATCACACATAGATTATCATGAATAATTCTTTCATATAGACATTTTGTCAAACACCTAGGATACATAAATCTTGTACATGAGAATGAGAAATATATGAATATCATGACTACCACATTCAATACCAAAATTCAAAGAATAAACATGGGGGGTTATATAAATCAACATGCATTCTAGTTAATTCACATGAAACTTAAATTATTCTTGACTTGAAATCCACACAACATCACATACATGAACATAGTTTCATTCAAGAATGTAAATCATAATCTAACCGCTTGAAAAAGAATTCTTGAACTCCAAGGGTGGAAGGAACCCAAGGATGAACACCTAAACATACCTTGATGGACGATTTGTTAGAAGTTGAGGTATTTCTTATAAATTGAACTTGAATGATGAAGGGTCTAGGGTTTTTCTTGAAAGAAAATGCTTTAGATTTTGAGAGAATTTTGATAAATGAGCCAAAAATGTTGTTTGGGACCTAAATCCCATTTTAAATTAAGGAGAAAAGATTGGAATACCCCTCTGGACTTGGGATTAAATGAGCTGAAAAAACCCTAGTGACGCGATAGGTGTCGCATCGCATTGATGGTATCGATGCGATTACTGATGTGTTGCGTTGATGGTGATATCTAGATAGCCAATGCGATGCATCCTGATCATATTGGCTTGCTATTATGGTCATCCAAACATGACTCAAATGATGTTCAAAAATCCGAAACTCACCTGAGATGACCTATAGATAACCCTGATCATGAATCAATTTAAAAATTGACAATCTAAGGCTGGAAAGATCATAAATGATACCATTGAAATATCGAGGCCAAAAATAAAATTAAGTCTTAACGCTTTTCTGAAAGTTTCTAAGTTTGGGACCTCTTTTAGCATGCTATAAAGGACTTAAATGGACTAGTACTTTATAGGGTGTTACAATATCTCCCCCTTGGAATCATTCGTCCTCGAATAAGACTGATTAAGCTGAGAGGCACTAAGGTACTGGAACTATACTGACATGCATAGCTGAAACATAACTGAATCTTGAGGCATGACACATGATTGAACTAATCCATGAATGCATGAATGATATGAGAATGATATGCAGCTAAAACTAAGCATGGAATAGAGTAAATCTAAGGAAGGTTGTAACCTTAGGATGATTCTGAGTTTGCGGAGAAGAGGTAAGGGTACTTGGTTCGTATGTCTGCTTCTGCTTCCCAAGTGGCTCCCTCAATGGACTGATTCCGCCAAAGAACTTTGACCAAGGGAACTTCTTTGTTTCTTAGTCTGCGAGTCTGACAATCAAGGATTTTGACTGGAACACCTTCGTAAGAAAGACTATTCTTAACATCTACGCTCTCTATGGGGACTACAACTGTTGGGTCACCTACGCACTTTTTTAGTAAAGAGACATGAAACACTGGGTGCACTGATGCTAAGTCTGTAGGCAACTCAATTTCATAGGCTACCTTTCCAAAATGACTCAGAATCCTATAAGGACCAACATATTGGGGACTAAGCTTTCCCTTCTTACTAAACCACTTCACCCCTTCATGGGAGAGATTTTCAGATACATGTAATCACCATTCTCAAATTCAAGATCTTTTCTTCTCACATCTGTATAAGATTTCTATCGGCTCTAGGCGGCCTTAAGCCTCTCCCTGATCAACTGCACTTTCTCTAAAGCATCAAACACCAAGTCAGGCCCCACTACCATGGCCTAACCTACTTCAAATAAACTAACGGGAGATCTACATCATCTCCCATAAAAAGCTTCAAATGGAGCCATCTGAATACTGGAATGATAGTTGTTATAATATGCAAACTCAATCAAAGGTTATTCGTCATCCCAACTGCCCTTAAAGTCAATGATACACGCTCTCAATATATCTTCTAAAGTCTGAATAGTCCTTTCTACTTGAGCATCTATCTGAGGTTGGAAGGTTGTACTGAGATGGACTTAGGTAACAAGACCCTTCTGGAAAGATTTCCAAAAGTGAGAGGTGAACTGCATAACTCTATCTGAAATAATGGACAATGGGACACCGTGTAACATAACCAAATCTCTGTTATAAAGCCTGGCATAGTACTCAGCTGAGTAGGAAGTATGGACTGGCCAGAAATGGGCATACTAGGTCATCCTATATACAATGACCTAAATTAAATTATGCTGACAATAAGTATGAGAAAAACCCATCACGAAGTCCATGTTCACTTCTTCCCACTTCCATGTGGGAATACTAACTCCTGCATAGAACCACTAAGCGTTTGGTGCTCAATCTTCACCTACTGATAAGTAGAGTACTTAGCCACAAATTTTGCAATGTCTCTCTTCATCCCACTCCACCAATAGACTTCTCGCAAATAACGGTACATGTTAGTGGCCCTTGGATGAATGGAGCAATGCACACCATGCGCTTCGGCAAGAATTCACTGTCTCATGCTATCTATGCATGGCACACATAGCCTACCATGGCAATGAAACACACCATCTCCCCCTTGGGAGAAAATCTCTACTTTCTAGTTTCTGACTGATTCTTTCAGCTTAACTAAACTGGGATCTCTGTCCTGCTTTCTTTTTACCTTGGAAACTAGAGAAGACTCTGAACTATTCTGCACCCAAACTTTTCTCTCAGTCGAATCAACTAAATAGACACCTAGTCTGGCAAGATGATGAACTTCCTAAACTAACTTTTTCTTACCATTCTCAATGTGAGCAATAATACCCATGGATAACCTACTGAGGGCATCTTCACTATATTGGCCTTGCTCGGATGATACAGAACACTCATGTCATAATATTCAACAACTCTAACCACCTTTTCTGATACAAGTTCAGGTCATTCTACGAAAATACATACTGTAAGATTTTGTGGTCTGTGAATACATCAACATGTACCCCATACAAATAGTGCCTCCAAATCTTTAAAGCAAACACAACAGCTGATAATTCAAGATCATGGGTGGGATAATTCTTTTCATAGGGCTTAAGCTGTCTAGAGGCGTAGACTATGACCTTACCTCTCTGCATCAAAACATACCCCAAACAACTCTAGAAGCATCATATTATATAAAAAATCCATCTGAACCGTCGAGCAAAGTCAAAACCGGGGTTGTAGTGAGTCGAGTCTTCAACTCCTAAAAACTCTTCTCACAAGAATCTGAACACTGGAACTTAACTTTCTTCTAAGTCAATCTACACATAGGGGATGAAATAGATGAAAACCCTTCAACAAACCTGCAATAATAACCAACCAAACCCAAAAAGCTCCTGATATCTAACAAAGAGATGGGTCTAGGCCAATTTTTTACTATTTTGGTCTGTTGAGGATCAATTTTAATGCCATCACCAAAAACTATATGACCAAGAAAAGATACTGGACTTAGCCAAAATTTTCATTTACTAAATTTGGAAAACAACTGATGCGCTCTAAGAGTCTGCAATACTCTTCTGAGATGGTCTGCATGGTCATTTTCACTATGGGAGTAGACAAGAATGTAATCGATGAAGACTATGATAAACATGTCTAAGAACTGCTTGAACATGTGGTTCATCAAGTCAATAAAAGTTGCTGGGGCATTGGTAAGACCAAATGACATGACTAGAAATTCAAAGTGACCATACCGAGTTTTGAAAGCTATTTTTGGAATATTATATTCTCTGACTTTGAGATGATGACAGCCGGGTCTGAGGTCTATCTTAGAAAAGTAATTGGTACCCTGAAGTTGGTCAAACAAGTCATTGATTCTAGGAAGTGGGTATTTATTCTTGATGGTGACTTTTTTAATTGATGATAGTCTATACACATTCTAAGAGAACCATCTTTCTTTTGCATGAATAGAACTGGTGCACCCCAAGAAGATATGCTGGGCCAAATAAATCCTTTGTCTAAGAGGTCTTTCAACTATTCTTTTAACTCTTTAAGTTTAGTTAGAACCATTCTGTATGGTGAAATAGAGATAGGCTAAGTATTAGAAAGAACGTTTATTCTGAAGTCTATTACCTTTTCGGGAGAAAATCCAGGGAGATCTTTGAGAAACACATCTGGAGATTCACTTGCGATTGGAACTGACTTAAGGTTAGGAGTCTTAGAGCTAAATTTTTTGACTCGCACCAAATAATAGACACACCCTTTGGATATCATTTTTCTCGCTCTAAGGTATGAAATAAGTTGACCCTTAAGTGTTGTGGCACTACCCATTCATTCATGGACTAGTTTATTTGGGAACTAAAAATAGACAATTTTGCTCCTACAATCAACTTAAGCATAGCATGAATGGATCCAATCTATGCTGAGAATGACGTTAAAATTCGTTATCTCTAGCTCTACAAGGTCTACTAAAGTAACTTTCTAAGATACCATAACCGGACAGTTCTTTTATATCTGCTGGGCTATGATAGACTTATCCACTGGGTAGAGACTGAGAAAGGCTCTATTAGAATTTTGAGACTGACTCCGAAGTTGACAGCTATATAAGGGGTTACAAAAGAATGAGAAGCTTCAGGATTTAATAAAGCATAAACATGTAAATAAAAGACGTGCAACGGACCAGTAACTATATCAGGAGAACTCTCTTAATCCTATTAGGATAGAAGTGCATAGAACCTGTTTGGGTGTTGCCCACTGGTGGCACTGAAAGTGACACCCTTCTAAGACGGTCGATCAGACTAAACTGGGGGATGATTATGCTGACTCTACGAACCCACTTGAGGACACTCTCTGATACTATGTCCTAGCTTACTATAATTCCCCGAGTCCGGTACCCTAGATGCTACATAGTGCTCATAATCCCAAAGGACCACAAGATAACCTATGACTGGTACCTTCTGCAATAACTGAGTAAGAATATTGTATAATGCGGACTAATATGTTGAAATATCATAAGTTTTAAAAATGTAATACTAATAAAGATAAATGATAAAATCTGATAAAACATCAGAATCTGAAATACTGAATACTATCCAAACATCTAGTTTGAAAAGGCTCTAAAACTGTCTGAACTGTGGAGTTGATGGGACATATCCCCAACTAACTTCGACTACTGAAATAGACTGAAATAATGAATGGACGAATATTTCCTCGAACTATAAGGACTCACCACTACTCTGTCTACTGAATGTCTGAACCGCCAAGAATGCCCTGGGGGCCGTGTGTATGAACCTATGGTATAAAACACCATAGCACAAAAGAAAAGTTACATTAGCACGTGTGAATATACTGGTATACAAAGTGAGGTAAGGCTAAATACGTCAGTACGTATGAATGTACTAGTATACAAAGTAAGGTAAGGTTGAATGCAAGGGTTTATATGCATGAACAATAACAACTTAATAACATGAGTATGACTGAAAGAGAGTACATGCATAAATATGTGAACTGTAATTGAAATCATGATAATACTGAATACTGAGTCTGAATACTGATTGAATGATATAATTGATAACTGATATACTATTTACTGAGTGACTATGTCTAACAGTCCTTATTCTGGTGGAACTAGCTGAGTTTTGTACTAAGCTGAGTGACTTTATCTGACAGTTCTAAAATTTGTAGACTATCTGAGTTCTTTATTGAAGATTGAGACTGTAGGAGGTAATAATCTAACCTACATATCCCTTTTTCTGAATAGATTTAGGGTCCAACCTATAACCTAGTTGAGAGGGTGTCAGTACCGTGCCATAGAAAAAGACACTAAAGCGATACCCTTATCTAGCAGGTACAAAAATGAGAATGGTGGGACCCTCAACTAATAGATTAAGCAACCTTATCAACCCTCATCTAGTAGGTTTTTATGTCTCAACCTACACTAGTTACATAGTTCTAGAATACAAGGACTGCTTCTAAGGATCACACCCTCTACTAACAGGCTAGTCCCCAACCTTGGGTTTACTCGATGATAAATCCTACTCCCAACTGAATAGACATTAGACTGGTTTCCTAGTTCATACTAGGTGTGACTGAGCTATTACTGATTGTGCTAATTTACTGAGCTGAACTGAGTTTACTGAGTTTCATTGACTGACGGAATACTACTAAGTTCTGCTAATTAACTGAGTTTACCGAGGACTGAACTAAATACTGAATGAGACTGGATTGATACTGAGTTTACTAAGTTTTCCTGAGTTTTATAACTAAACTAGAGTACTACTGATCGTGACATTACGGAGACTGTTCTGTAACTAATACTGGCTCTAGGCAAACATCTAAATTGTTGGGTATTAGATACCCCCAAGACTTGATAGCATGAAAGTAATAAGACATGACAATTCTTGAATACTTGACAATAGTCAACAACTCACAATACAATCTATGAGGCATTTCATCAATCACTTGAAAGTCATGAACTTGCACATAATTAGGAATGTATGCTAACACATCATAATTTCATTAATCCAATCTCCTGAGCAATCCATTAAACACATAAAAGTTATAGCTTTAGCATGGAGGACATTGTGAACATGTGGGTGTAGCAAGAGTTCATCATTTAGACCACCAAAGGATCATAAAAGCACCATAATCTCAATTTAGCTTTTTTTTTCAAACGCATGGTAGGTGTAGCTTTATACTTGGGCATGAAAAACAATGCTAATTCATCATGACTTCATAATTCAAGGGTTTTCATATAAGAGAATCAAAATTCAACTTACATGCTATCATGAAATCAAGAAAATATATACAGATTTCAACTTGGAATACATACCACAACATCAGTATGATTACATTCAAACCCACAACATGGAAATCACAATTCATGCTTTTAAAAGCAGTTTCTTGAACTCCAAGGGTGGAAAGGACCCTTGGATGGAAACTCTACATACCTTTGTTAAAGAATTTTTGAAAGTTAATGGAGGAAATCTTGAGTTCTTGATTTGAAATTAAAAACCCTAAGGCTTGTTCTTGAGAGAAATTGAGAAAGAAAGAGTTTATTTGCTCTCTAGGGTATTAAATTTTAAGTTTTGAGGGCTGAGGGTCGAGGGATAAAGAAACAAATACCCCCAAGAATGCGGTCTCTTAATGACTTATAACTAGGTTACCAACGTGTAGATCAATACAATGAATCAATGGCAATGATGTGATATCCAATGCGTCGCGCCAAAATTGCACTGGTCCACTAGAATTACATGCTGGTAGCAGGGGAAAATATTAAACAACGCGATAGTCAATGCAGCACACCAAGATTGCATTGGTTCACTATTTTGGGATTCCAAATATGGTCTAAACGAGGTCCAAAAAATCAGAAACTTATTTGGGAATGCCTTAGACCTCCTGATCATGAATTAACTAAAATATCAATATTTAACGAACGTATAGGTCGCGAAATGAGATTGCCAACTTTTGAAGGCCAAAAGTAAAATAAGTCTAAATACTTATCTAGAATTTTCTAAGTCTGGGACCTGACCTCTTAACAAGCTTAAAGGACTGAATTAAGCTAGAAATTTTACGGAGTCTTACAATATGTCCCCCTTAGGAACATTCATCCACAAATGGGATGGACTGAACTGAGAGTACTAGTAGGCTAAATCTACTTACTGTACTTGAATATTTGGAACATAATTATAGGACTAATATTACTGATATACTAAATTATCACACAGAATATGCATATCTGATGTATGAGTACATAACTAAGCTGATTCATAAATGCATGACTGGGAATACTGATAAGCTGAGTTTTCTTATACTAATCATGCATATATGATGTATGAATACATCACTGAACTTACTCATGAACATATGACTGAACATGCAATGGTATTTGATACCAAGTTTGTAACTAAAATTTGAATATAAAACTGAATAAGATTAGGGAAAACTATTACCTTGGGTTGAGTCTGACTTTGCGGAGAAGAGGTGAGGATACTTGGTCCATATGTTTGCTTCTTTTTCCCAAGTAGCTCCCTTAACGGACTGATTCTGCCAAAGAACTTTGACTAGAGGAACAACTTTGTTCCTCAATCAACAAGTCTGATAGTCAAGGATTTCGACTGGAATATCTTTGAAGGAATACCCTCTATAGGGACAACAACTGTTGGGTCACCTATGTACTTCTTTATCAAGGAGACATGAAACACTGGATGGACTGAAGCTAGATCTGAAGGCAATTCGAGCTCACAAGCTACTTTGTCGAAATGACTGAGGCCTTTGAAGTGACCGGCATAGCGAGGACTGAGCTTTCCTTTCTTGCCTAACCTTTTCACTCCCTTCATTGGATAGATTTTCAAATACACATTATCACAAATCTCGAACTCGAGATCTTTTCTACACATATCTACATACGACTTCTATTGACTCCGAACTATCTTAAGTCTTTCTCTGATCAACTGAAATTTTTCTAAGGTATAAAATACTAGGTCAGGTCCTACAACTGCAGCCTCACCCACTTTTAACCAAGCGATTGGAGATCTGCATCTCCTACCATAGAGAGATTTAAATGAAGCCATTTGAATGTTGGAATGATAGTTTTTATTTTATGCAAACTCAATCAGAGGCAAGTGGTCATCCCAACTACCTTTAAAATCTATCACACATGCTCACAGCATATCTTTGAAAGTCTAAATGGTCCTTTCTACTTTACTATCTGTCTGAAGATGAAAGGTTGTACTGAGATGAACTCAGGTACCAAGACCCTTTTGGAAGGCCTTCTAGAAATGAGAGGTAAATTGGGTACCTCTATCTAAGATAATAGATAATGAAACACTGTGCAATTTGACCAACTCCTTGGTATAGAGTTTAGCGTAATCCTCGGCTGAATAATAGGTATGAATTGGAAGGAAATGAGCTGATTTGGTTATCCTATCTACAATGACCCAAACTGAATAGTGTTGACGATGAGTACGAGGAAAACCCATCACAAAGTCCATGCTCACTCTTAACCTGCTGACATATTGAGCACTTAGCCACAAAATCTATAATATCTCTCTTTATCCCACTCTACCAATAGATCTCCCATAAATCACGGTACATCTTAGTGGCCCCTGGATGAATAGAGTAGAACACACCATACGCTTCTGCAAGAATTCGCTGCCTCAAGTCATGTATACCTGGCACACACAGAAGACCCTAACAATGCAATACACCATCTCCTCCTTGGAATAAAACCTCTACCTTTTGATCTCTGACTAACTCTTTTAACTTTACTAAGCTGGGATCTCTATTCTATTTTTCCTTTACTTCAGAAACTAGAGATGATTCTGAGCTATTTTGAACCCACACATTACCTTCTGCTGAATCAACTAAGTGGACACCTAGTCGGGTAAGCCGATGAACTTCCTAAACTAACTTCTTCTTATTGTCCTTAACATGAGAAACACTACCCATAGACAATCTACTGAGAGCATCAGCCATAATATTAGCCTTGCCTAGGTGATAAAGGACACTCATGTCGTAGTCTTTCAACAACTCCAACCACCTTCTCTGACGGAGGTTTGTCTTTCTGAAAAAACACATACTGAAGGCTTTTATGATCTGTGAACACATCTATATGCACCCCATACAAGTAGTGCCTCCAAATATTTAAGGTGAACACTACTGCTGCTAACTCGAGATCATGAGTTGGATAATTTTTCTCATGCAGCTTAAGATGCCTGGAAGCATTGGCTATGACCTTACCATGCGGCATGAGGACACAACCCAAACCTACTCTAGATGCATCACAGTATACCACAAACCCATCTGAACTATCTTGAAGAATCAAAACTAGAGCTGAGGTGAGTTGAGTCTTTAACTCCTGAAAACTCTTCTCGCATAAATCTGACCACTGAAATTTGACTTTTTTCTGAGTCAATCTGGACATAGGGGATACAATAGATAAAAATCCCTCATCAAACCACCTATATAGCCATCCAAACATAAAAGCTCCTGATATCTGATAGAGAGATTAGTCTGGGCCAATTTCTCACCACGTCAGTCTTATGGGGATCAACCCTAATGCCATCACCAGAGATGATATGATCAAGGATGCTACTGACCTTAGGCAAAATTTGCACTTACTAAATTTGGTAAACAACTGATGGTTTTTGAAAGTCTGCAATATTATTCTGATATGGTCTACATGATCATGCTCACTACGGAAGTAAAAAAGAATGTCATCTATAAAAACTATGACAAACATGTCCAAGTACTGCTTGAACAAATGGTTCATTAAGTCCATGAAGGCTACTGGGGTATTGGTAAAACCAAAGAACATGACTAAGAATTCGAAGTGACCATATCAAGTTTTGAAAGCTATTTTCAGGATGTCACATTCTCTGAATCTAAGTTGATAATAGCCTGATCTGAGGTCTATCTTAGAGAAGTAACTGGCTCCCTGAAGTTGGTCAAATAAGTGATCAATTCTGGGAAGGGGATACTTGTTATTGACTATGACCTTATTGAGATGGCGGTAGTCTATGCATATTCTGAGAGAACCGTCTTTCTTATGCACGAATAAAATTGGTGCACCCCATGAGGACACACTAAGTCTGATGAATCCCTTGTCTAAGAGATTCTTCAACTATTCTTTTAATTCTCTAAGTTCTGCAGGTGCCATTTTGTATGGAGAAATAAATATGGGCTGAGGGTTCGGAAGAAGGTCTATTCCAAAATCAATTTCCCTTTCTAGAGGAACTCCAAGAAGATCTTCTGGAAATATATCTGAATATTCATTCACCACTGGAACTAACTCTGGGAGTCTCTGAACAAGAGTGTCTGACTCGCAGAATATGATAGATGCATCCCTTAGATATTATTTTTCTTGCCCTTAGATAGGAAATAATCTAACCCTTGAAGGCTGAAGAACTACCTCTCCACTCTAGGATAGGTTCATTCGGAAAATGAAACTGGATAATTTTGTTTCTACAGTTAACTAAGGCATAGCAGAAAAGAAGACAATCCATGTAGTTAATCACATCAAAATCAATCATCTCTAATTCGACTAAGTCTGCTGAAGTGACTTTCTGAGATATCATAACCGGATAGTTCCTGTATACCCGTCGGGCTAGGATAGATTTACCCATTGGGGTAGAGACTGGGAAAGGCTCTGCTAGAATTTTAGGACAAATATCGAAATCAACTGCTATATAAGGAGTAACAAAAGACAAGGAAGCTCCTGGATCTAGTAAGGCATAAACATATATATGAAAGATCTATGATTGTAACACCTCGAGTTAGGTATCCCAGATACTACACGATGCTAACAATCTTGAAGGACCACTAGCTAACCCATGACTAGTACCTGTTGTGAGAAATGCATAATAGTAATACTATAATAATAATATAGCTAAAATAAATATGGAAATCTGGGGGAAAACTTTCCATAAGGTTCAAGACTAAAATAAGCAATGTTTGATCAAGGTATAATAATATTAAAACTAAAAAAAACAACTGTCTGAAATACTCTAGTCTGAAAAAGCCTCTAAACTATCTAAATAAGGAGCTGATTGGACATGTCCCCTACTAACTCCAACTGCTGAAATAATCTAAGTACTTAAGCACTGAAATAATGAAATAATCACTAACTCAAACTATGAGGACTCACTACTGACTTTGACTGCTGAAATCTAAACTAGTAAGTGTGATCGGGAACCTGAGCATCCAAACCTATAGTATAAAACACCATAGCACAAGAGAGAAGTATGCGTCAATATGTTAGAATGTATTAGTATGCAAAGTAAGGTAAGGCTGAATGCAAGGGTTCATATACATGAACTATAATTAACTGAACAACATGAACATGACTGCATGAGGATACACATATGAATACATAACTGTAACTGAAATCATATGGATTATGGATTCTAAGTTACTAATAACATAGATTACTGACACTGATAAACTAATTTCTAAGTGATTGTGCCTGACAGTCCCAATTCTAATAGAACTAGCTGAGTTCCGTACTGAGCTGAGTGATTGTATTTAACAGTCCTAAAATCTGAGGAACTATCTGAGTTTCTTACTGAAGACTAAAACTGAGACTGTGGGAGGTAATCATCTAACCGACATGCCCCATAACTAAATTAGTGGGGTCCAACCTATGACCCCAGTTGGAAGGGTGTCAATACCGTGTCATGGATAAAGACAAGCTGTGAGTTAACCCTCTACTGACAGGGAGCTCTTCCGTCAACCCCTCGCTAGTAGGAGAACTCAAATGAGATGTATTAACCCTAGACTCATAAGGATATATCTTAACCTATGTTGGCTACGTAGTTCAAGAATGCAAGGATTGCTTCTAAGGATCACACCCTCTACTGACTGACCGGTGAGCCCTCATCCCTGGGTTCACTCGGTGGTGAATCCTACTCCCAATTGAATATACACTAAACTGATTTCCTAGTTCACACTAGGCTTTACTGAGTTGTTACTGATTGTACTATTTAACTGAACTGAGTTTCGTAGACAAACGGAATACTAATGAGTTCTATTAACTGATTGAATTTACTGAGAACTGAATTAAATATTGAATGGGACTGAACTGATACTGGATCTATTAAGCTTTCCTGAGTCATATAACTGATTGAGTTCTGAAACTTGGCTGAGAGTACTACATATCATGGCTTGACTGAGGTTATCTTACAAACTGACACTGGCGTTAGGTACATAGCTAAGTTATCGGGTATTAAATACCCCTAAAACTCGATACATGAATATAAATAGGACATGACACTTCTTGAATACACAACCATAGTCAACAATTCACAATACAACCATTGAGGGATTTCATAAAGCATTTGCAAGTCATAAGCTTACACATGAACAGGAATGCATGCTAACATAATATAATTTTACAAATCCATACTTATGAGCATTTTACCAAATCATTACAAGACATAGCTTAAGTATGGGAGTTATTTTGAACATGTGGGTACATCATGAGTTCATCATTTAGATCACAAATGGGTCATAATGCATAATTCTTATTCACTTAGGCATTTTAACAAACACATGGAAGGCATAACCTTTTCTAGGGCATAAATCAACAACTAATACATCATGGCTATATCAAGCACTTCAAATTTAAGGATTTCAATCAATATACTAACATAAAGTCATGAAATTTAATAAAGATTCAATCTTGAAAGTCAAATCACAACATTAATATGTGTACAATCAAGCCCACAACATGGAATTCAAAATTCTTATTTTGAAAAAGGTTTCTTAAGCTCCAAGGGTGGAACGGACCCTTTGATGAACACTTTGCATGCCTTGGTTGATGATTTCTTGAAGATTAGTGAAGAAAAGCTTGAGCTCTTGATTTGGAATTAATCACCTAGGGTTTTTTGTTCTTGAAAAATTGTCAAATAGTAAATGTATTTAGCCAAAAAAGGGATAAGTTTTGTGTTATGAAAGCCAAAGGTCGGTGGGAAAGACCTAATTACCCTTAAGGATACGGTCATTTAATGGCTGAAAACTGGGCACCAATACAGTTGTTGACGCGGTGCATCGATGGCATCAACGTGATACTTGATGCGTCGCACCATGATCATACCATTTCTCAGGAGTTTGACTCTGGAAACCTGAAACAATATTAACCAACGCGATAGGAGAAGCGGCATGCCAAGATTGCATTGTTCTACTATTTTGGGATTCCGAACGTGGTCTAAATGAGGTCCAAAAAATTTAAAACTTTTTTGGGAATGCCTATTGACTTTCCTGATCATGAATTAACAAAAATATACACCACTAAAGGACATTAAGGTTGCAAAATGAGATTGCCAACTTTTGAAGGCTAAAGATAAACTAAGTCTGGAAACTTAGCTAGAATCTTCTAAGTATGGGACCCCTGACAAGCTTAAAGGACTGAATTAAGCTAGGAATTTTGTGGCATCTTACAATATCTCCGCCTTGGGAACATTCATCCTTGAATGAGACTAACAGAGATAGGAGGAGATAAGATAAAGTACATACTGAGCATGAATGACTAAAACATGATTTCATGACTAATATAACTGTTAAACTGAGTTTATTATACTAACATGCATATCTGATACATGAATAACTGACTCATGAATGCATGACTGAGATTACCGATAAGCTGAATTTATCAAACTGAACATACATATCTGATACATGAATACATGACATAACTGACACATGAATGCATGAGCGAACATAAAATGGTAATTGATACCAAGTTTATAATAGAAATCTAGACATAAAACTGAATAAGTTCAAGGAAGACTGTTACCTTAAACTGAAAATATGGAGGAACCTAAGATCATTTACTAAACATGCATGAGCGAAAACATGAGAACATATTTGAAATTAAAATGTGACACATGAACTGAGCATCATGAACTAAACTTAGCCTTTGAATACAAGTATCACGGCTGAGATTTGAATTTGAGGGTCAATCTATGAGTACCCCTTGCTCCAGGCTGGATACGTTACATGAAGGGGGAATGGCATATTTTAAGTCATTAAAGTTAGGGGGATTATAGTGTATCTCCCCCATAGGACAATACATCCATTGAAAGATACTGACTTGGCTGAGTTACTAAGGAAGGACTGGAATGATGCACAGGGAACCTACGAACTAAATCGCGATTGCATATCTGGGATCTGGAACCTGGTTGGTCCATCTTAGAATATTTACACCCATTCATGAGATTTTGGATAACGAGAATAAATGGAATGATGGGAAACCATACGAACTCATCCGTCTGACTGCTAAACTAGGTTACGGGCTGTACGGACTGACTCATACTGAAAACTTATTCTCAACTGGAGATTTTCTCTGACACTCTTTTGTAGAGTTCTAGTGGCCTTAGGGAGGGAGGAAAACTTGGCATGGTCTGAATACGACAGCTGAATATGAAAATATCATCTTGTCTAAGATTCTATAATATGAGGCGAGGCCTACACATCCTCATCTAGGGTATGGTGACTAAGCCTTATGCACTACATCTAAAATTTTCAAGCTTAGACATATCCCTCAATTAACTATACTCTCTAACTTAGCACAGCACATCACTTGAGACTACTGAAAATATTCACCTGGGTATTGAGCATGAATGCATAAATATACTACTCATTTAATTTAATGAATGAATGATAACTGAATACTGGGTTTGTAAGACTAAACTGTACTTAGTCTGAATAATTGGACTAAAACTGTAGAGTATTATGCATAGAAGGTATTGACTGACTGGTAATATGAGGTACTAAATACAAGACCATGCATATAATATGGTTCTGAAATATTTTATAAATTGAGGTACTGAAATACTAATAACTGGGTAACTGATAGCTATATGCTATAATTGGGAAAACCTGAAACTGAAATGAGTTTCTAATCTGAATACTGGACTAGGACAGGACTTGAAATTATAACTTTGATGGTAATTAAGACTGTAACTGTCACTAAGACTCTAACTAAGACTAAATGGTGGTTTATGATAACTGAGGTTTAGACTGGTACTGAAGTACTGAATTCTAATGGCTAAGTAACTGATAACTAAAAGTCATGGTCCTGTAGGACTATCTGAGTCCTTTATTGAATATTAATTACTGAACTGATGCTATAATTGAGGCCTAAGAGATAGAGCATCATCACCACCTATTCACTGAGGAATCTAAATTGAGGGTATACATGACATAGTCTGACTTTGGATGATCACTAAGAGTGAAACATGAGTCATTTGGGCTGAGCATACTGTAAAGCATGACATGAGTACATGAGTTATAAGCTGCATGACCTGAATTCGAAGTTCCTGTACTCATGGAACATAATTCGTGACACTAAGTAAATTAGAACTCCTCATACTAAGAACTGGAAACGCATACGATTCTATGGAAAGTGCGTGAATATAAGTTGTATTCATGGAACTGAGACGTAAAACATGTGTAAGTATCATGATGACTGTAGTTCAAAACTTTGCACTGAGATAGGGATGGATCGGGAATCATCTTTCCTTATTGATTTCCTACACATACTAGTAGTACTACTAGAATCTGAAGGCTTGACGTTTCTGAGATATCATAACCGAATAGTTCTTGTATACCTGCCAGGCTATAATATATTGACCCAATGGGTGGAGGTTGAGAAAGGTTCTATTAATATTTGGTCTGACCTTAATGTTCAACTGTTATGCAAAGATTTATAAAAGACATAGAAACTCCTGGATCTAATAAGACATAAACACAAAAATGGGAGATTTGTAACATACTAGTGACTGCATCGAGAGAACTTTACTGACCTTGTCGGGACTGAAGTGCATAGAGTCTCTTTGGGCGGTCCCCACTAGAGGTACTGGTAGTGAAACCCTGCTGATTTGGGCGACCGGACTAAGCTGAAGGATGACTGTGCTGACTTCGTGGACCAGGCTTAGGAAAGTCTCGAACTCTATGACCCAACTCACCACATCTAAAACACACATCACTACTGGCTCTACACACACACTTATAGTGCTTGCCATAAGTCCGATAAAGAGGATGGGTTTGGGCACTACTGACACTACCCTGAGACTTAGAGCCTGGTGCCCTATCTTTGTTTTCATTTCTAAACATAAGAACTGGAGCACTAGCTGAGGAAGGAGCTAGAACTGTAAGCTTCTGACTATACTTAGAACAGTTACCACTCTCTGACCTTGGATGGGCAAAACTATAGCTTCACGTTCTGGCTCTCTTTTTTTCTCTCTCCTTCTTTTTGAGCTTCTGTTCCTCAATCTTTTGGGAATGGACCATAAGCCTAGATATTTCTATCTTCTTAATCAATATCAGAGTCCTGCATTACTTAATAACTCTACCCGATACCCCAGAAAAAAACTTGCTCATTCTGGATCTATTGTCTGCTACTCATGGAGGGCATACCTAGCTAGCTGGGTGAACTTGAGGGAATACTCTTTAACACTTATGCTACCTTCTTGAGGTTGGTGAACTCTAATACTTTGGCTTCTTTCAGCTCTATGGGAAAGAATCGGTCTAGGAAGATAGTAGCAAACTCTTCCCACTCTATGGGCTCTGCATTCATACCTCTGTCTACCTTTTATTGCTTAAACCACGTATGGGCTACATCTTGTAGCTGATAGGCAGCTAACTCAGCACTATCACTGGAAGTCACTCCCATGATATTTGTGACTTTCTGTACCTGGTAGACGAACTCCTATGGATCCTCTTTAGACCTAGAACTTGAGAATAAGGGAGGATTCATTCAGGTGAAGTTTTGAATCCTGACTGTAGTAATATTGTCCACTGGGTTGGTCAGAACAGCAGGTGGCCGTTCATTCTGAGCTATAACTGAATTAGCAAGAGTAGTGAATGCAATCCTAAATTTTCATGGAAAACATGCTCATCCAGGGGATTTACCTGAACGGGCTGAGGTTCCAACTGATTTTAGCTCGTTTAGGAGGCATGTTCTATAAACAAAAGAGAGAAGCAGATTAGACGGAGAGTTTAACTGAAGCTCATGCTCACTCGCATAATATGAATACTAAAAGAAGGGAAACTATTCCTAAAACATCTCATAGCCTCTTGTACATAAGTGTGGTACGCAACACACCCATGCAGAAGACTCTACTAGATATGGCTTTTTAGACTTTTTAGGACACTGTTGAACCTTAGGCTCTGATACCAAGTTTGTAACGCCTCAAGTCTGGTACCCTGGACGCTACACGATACTTACAATCTCGAAGGACCACTAGCTAACCCATGACTAGTACCTGCTGTGAGCATTGCATAATAGTAATACTGTAATAACAATATAACTTAAATAAATACAAAAATCTGGCGAAAAACTTGCATAAGGTTCAAAACTGAAATAAGCAATGTTTGATCAAGGTATAATAATACCAAAACTGAAAAAAAAAACTATCTGAAACACTCTAGTCTGAAAAAGCCTCTAAACTATCTAAATAAGGAGCTGATGGGATATGTCCCCAACTAACTCTAACTGCTGAAATAAGCTAAGTACTGAAGCACTAAAATAATAAAATAATCATATCCTCAAACTATGAGGACTCACCACTGACTCTAACTACTGAAATCTCTAATACTAAGTGCGATCGGAAACCTAAGCATCTGAACTTATGGTATAAAACACCATAGCGCAAGAGAAAAGTATGTGTCAGTACATGAGAATATAATAGTATGCAAAGTAAGGTAAGGTTGAATGTAAGGGTTCATATACATGAACTATAACTAACTGAATAACATGAACATAACTGTGTGAGGATACATGCATGAATACATAATTGCAACTGAAATCATATGGATTATGAATTCTTAGTTACTGATAACATGGATTACAGACAACTGATATACTAATTTATGAGTGACTGCGCCAAACAGTCCCAATTCTAATGGAACTAGCTGAGTTCCATACTAAGTTGAGTGACTGTATCTTACAGTCCTGAAATTTGAGAAACTATCTGAGTCCCTTACTGAAGACTAAGACTGAGATTGTAGGAGGTAATAATCTATCCGAAATGTCCCATTAATAAACTGGTGGGGTCCAACCTGTGACCCAGTTGGAAGGGTGTCAATACTGTGCCATAGGTAAAGACAAGCTGTGAATTAACCCTCTGCTGATAGGGATCTCTTCCATCAACCCCTCGCTCATAGGATAACTCGAATGAGATATATTAACCCTAGACTCATAGGGATATATCTCAACCTACGCTGGCTACATAGTTCTAGAATGGAAGGATTGTTTCTAAGGATCACACCCTCTACTGACTACAGGTGAGCCCTTATCCCTATGTTAACTCGGAGCTGAATCCTACTCCTAATTGAATAGACACTGAACTGATTTCCTAGTTTATACTACGCTTGACTGAGTTGTTCCTGATTGCACTGTTTAACTGAACTGAGTTTACTGAGTTCTGTTGACTAACAAAATACTACTGAGTTTTATTAACTAACTGAATTTACTTAGAACTGAACTGAATACCGAATGGGACTGAACTGATACTGGATCTACTAAGCTTTCCTGAGTCATATAACTAACTGAGTTATACTGAGTTCTGAAACTTAATTGGGAGTACTACTGATCATTGCTTGACTGAGGTTATCTTGAAAACTGACACTGGCTCTAGGCACACATCTAAGTTGTTGGGTATTAATACCCCCAGGACTCGATAGCATGAATATAAAAAGGACATGACACTTCTTAAATACATGACCATAGTCAACAATTCACAATATAAGCATTGAGGGATTTCATTAAGCATTTGCAAGTCATAAGCTTACACATGAATAGGAATGCATACTAACATAATATAATTTTACAAATCCATACTTATGAGCATTTTACCAAATCATTACAAGACATAGCTTAAGTATGGGAGTCATTTTGAACATGTAGGTATATCATGAGTTCATTATTAAGATCACAAATGGGTCATAATGCACAATTCGTATTCACTTAGGCATTTTAACAAACACATGGAAGACATAACCTTTTCTAGGGCATAAATCAACAACTAATAAATATGGCTATATCAAGCACTTCAAATTTAAGGATGACAATCCTTATATTAACATAAAGTCATGAAAATTTAATAAAGATTCAATCTTGGAAGTCATATCACAACACTAACATGTGTACAATCAATCCCACAACATGGAATTCAAAATTCATATTTTGAAAAAGGTTTCTTGAGTTCCAAGGGTGAAAAGGACCCTTGGATGAACACTTTACATACCTTGGTTGATGATTTCTTGAAGATTAGTGAAGGAAAACTTGAGTTCTTGATTTGGAATCAATCACCTAGGATTTTCTTGTTCTTGAGAAATTATGAAATAGTGAATGTATTTAGCCAAAAAGGGGCTAAGTTTCGTGTTATAAGGACTGAAGGTCGAGGGAAAAGAACCTAATTACCCTTAATAATACGGTCATTTAATGATTGAAAATTGAGCACCGACGCGGTTGTCGATGCGATACTTGATGCGTCGCACCATGATCACACCGTTTCTCAAAAATTTTACTCTGGCAACTTGTAAAAATATTATCCAACACGATAGGCGATGCAGCGCGCCAAGATCATGTTGTTCCACTATTTTAGGATTCTAAACATGGTCTAAATGCGGTCCGAAAAATCTAAAACTTGTCTGAGAATACCTATTGACCTTCCTGATCATGAATTAACAAAAATATAGACCATCAAAGAACATTAAGGTTGCAAAATGAGATTGTCAACTTTTGAAGGATAAAGATAAACTAAGTCTGGAAACTTAGTTAGAATCTTCTAAGCGTGGGACCCCTTGACAAGCTTAAAGAACTGAATTAAGCTCAAAATTTTGTGGAGTCTTACAGTAATGTACCAGCGACCACATCAGGAGAATTTTTCTAATCATGTCGGGACTAAAGAGCATAGAGTATGTTTGGGCACTGCCTACTGGTGGAACTGGATGCGGCACCCTGCTGATTCGAGCGATCGGACTGAGCTGGACGATGGTTATGTGAACCCTGAGAACCTGACTAGGGACAATCTCTGACTCTATGGACTGGCTTGCCACATATGAAATAAATACCACTGCCAGCTTTGCAAATACCCTGATGGTTCTTGCCACAAGTCTGACAAAGAGGATTGGTTCGAGCACTGCTGACACTACCCTGAGACATAAAGCCTGGCGCCTTATCTTTATTGCTATTTTTTAATTTCAAAACTAGAGCACTGGCTAAGGATAGAGTTGGAACTAAAGATTTTGAGCAAAACTGAGAGCGGTCTCCACTCTCTGACTTAGGCTGAGCAAAGTAGAAGCTAGTCATTCTAGCTCTCTTATTCTGCTTTTCTCTTTTTTTATTCTTCTCCTTCTCTATCTACTGATCATAGATCATCATACTACCCACGTCTATCTCACTGATCAACATTGCAATCCTGCACTCTTTGACCATATTATCATTCACTCTAGACACAAACTTGCTCATTCGGGACTGCTATATGCCATCACATGAGGAGCATATCTAGCTAATTGAGTAAACTTGAGAGAATAATATTTTGCTGTCATATTTCCCTGCTTTATATTAATAAACTCTAACACCTTAGCTTCTCTCAGCTCTAGGGGAAAGAATCTATCTAGAAAAGTAGTCGCAAACTCCTCCTACTCAATGGTCCCTGCATCTACTACCCTCTCTGCTTTCCACTATTTGAACAAAGTGTGAGCTATATCCTACAGCTAATATGTAGCTAACTCAGCACTCTCAATAGCTATCACCCCTATAATATCTATATCCTTGTACACCTGATCAAGGAATTCCTTAGGGTCCTTATCTGATTTAGACCCTGTGAAAGATGGACAGTTCATTTGAGTAAAGCCCCGAATCCTGGCTTCTACAGCATTGGCCACTGGGTTGGCTGGAATAGCAGTTGGACGTTGATTCTGAGCAGCAACCGAATGAGCTAGGGTGGTGAAAGTTGCTCTGAACTAAGCATAGGAGACATGTTTGCCCAAAAGATTGGGCTGGTCGGGCTGAGGGGCTGGTTGATCTCCCGCTGCTCTTCCCTGATTCATCTTTAGAGGCATTTTCTATAAACAAAAGAGAAACTTGGATTGAAATGAGAGTTTAACTGGAGCTCATGCTTACTCGCACGATATAAATACTGAAAGAAGGAAAACTATTCCTAAAACATCTTGTAGCCTCTTGCCTATAAGTGTGGCGCGCTACACACCCATGCACAAGACTCTACTAGATACGACCTTCAAACTTCCTAGGACTCTATTGAACCTTAGGATCTGATACCAAGCTTGTAACGCCCCGAGTCTGGTACCCCAGATGCTACACGGTGCTCATAATTCCAAAGGACCACAAGCTAACTCATGACTGGTACCTACTATAATAACTGAGTAATAATACTATATAATACAGAATAATAGGCTGAAATTCCATAAGGTTTAAAACTATAATACTGATTAAGAGAAATGATAAAATCTGATAAAATATCAGAATTTGAAATACTGAATACTGTCCGAACATCTAGTCTGAAAAGCCTCTAAAACTGTCTAAATTATGGAGTTGATGGGACATATCCCCAACTAACTCCAACTACTGAAATAGATCAAAATAATAAATGGATGAACATGTACTCGAACTATGAGGACTCACCAATACTCTATTTGTTGAATGTATAAACCACTTAGAATACCCTGGGGCCCGTGCATCTGAACCTATGGTATAAAACACCATAGCGCAAAAGAAAAGTATGCGCCAGTACATGTGAATATACTGGTATGCAAAGGGAGGTAAGGCTAAATGCAAGGGTTCATATGCATGAACAATAACAACTGAATAAAATGAGTATGACTGAATGAAAGTACATGTATGAATACGTGAACTGTATCTAAAATTATGATAATACTGAAAACTGATCAACTGATATAACTGATAATTGATATAATATTTACTGAGTGACTATGTCTAACTGTCCTAATTCTGGTGGAACTAGCTGAGTTCCGTACTAATCTTAGTGACTGTTTTTGATAGTCCTGAAATCTGTAGAACTATCTGAGTTCTTTACTAAAGACTAAGACTGAGACTGTGGGAGGTAATTATCTAACTAACATGCCCCTTTTTCTAAATAGATTTGGGGTCCAACCTGTAACCCCAGTTGGGAGGGTGTCAGTACCGTGCCATGGGTAAAGACACTGAAGAGATACCCTCACCTAGAAAGTACTCAAATGAGAATGGTGGAACCCTCAACTGACAGGTTAAGCCACCTCACCAACCCCCATCTAGCAGTTTTTTATGTCTCAACCTAAGCTGGCTACATAGTTCTGGAATGCAAGGACTGCTTCTAAGGATCACACCCTCTACTAACAGGTGAGTCCCCATCCCTGGGTTCAATCGGTGATGAATCCTACTCCCAACTAAATAGACATTAGATTGGCTTCCTAGTTCATACTAGGCATGACTGAGCTGTTACTGATTATACTAATTTATTGATTTGAACTGAGTTTACTAAGTTTTGTTGACTGACGGAATACTACTGAGTTATGTTAACTTACTGAGTTTACTGAGGACTGAACTAAATACTGAATAAGTCTGGATTGATACTAAGTTTACTGAGTTTTCCTGAGTTCTGTAACTAAACTAGAGTACTACTGATCGTGACATGATCGAGATGTTCTGTAACTGATACTAGCTTTAGGCACACAACTAAATTATTGGGTATTAGATACCCCCAGGGCTCGATAGCATAAAAGTAATAAGACATGACAATTCTTGAATACTTGATAATAGTCAACAACTCACAATAAAATCTATGAGGCATTTCATCAATCACTTGAAAGTCATGAACTTGCACATAATTAGGAATGCATGCTAACACATCAAAATTTCATTAAACCAATCTACTGAGCATTCCATCAAACACATACAAGGTATAGCTTTAGCATGGAAGACATTGTGAGCATGTGGGTGTAGCATGAGTTCATCATTTAGACCACCAAATGATCATAAAAGCACCATAATCTCAATTTAAAATTTTTATTTCAAACGTGTAGTAGGCGTAGATTTTTACTTTGGAATGAACAACAATGCTAATTCATTATGACTTTATAATTCAAGGGTTTCCATATAAGAGAATCAAAATTCAACTTACATGCTATCATGAAATCAAGAAAATACATAAAGATTTCAACTTGGAACATATACCACAACATCAGCATGATTACATTCAAACCCATAATATGGAAATCACAATTCATGATTTTAAAAGAAGTTCCTTGAACTCAAAGGGTGGAAGGGACCCTTGGATAAATATTTTACATACCTTTGTTGAAGAATTTCTGGAAGTTAATGAAGGAAATCTTGAGTTCTTGATTTGAAATTAAAAATCCCAAGGCTTGTTCTTGAGAGAAATTGAGAAAGAAAGAGTTTATTTGCTCTCTAGGGTATTAAATTTCATGTTTTAGGGGCTGAGGGTCAAGAAAAAAACAAATACCCCCAAGAACGCAGGTTTTTAATGACTGATAATTAGGCTACTTACACGTAGATCGATGCGGTGCATCAATGACATCAATGCGATATCCAATGCATCGCGCCAAGATTGCGCCGGTCCACTGGAATTGCATGCTGGTAGATGGGAAAAATATTAACCAACGTGATAGTCGGTGCGGCGTGCCAAGATCGCTTTGTTTCACTATTTTGGGATTCCAAATAAGGTCTAAACAAGGTCTAAAAAATTTAAAACTCGTTTGGGAACACCTATTGACCCTCCTGATCATGAATTAACTAAAATATCAATATTTAACGAACGTATAGGTCGCGAAATGAGATTGCCAACTTTTGAAGGTCAAAAATAAACTAAGTCTGAATACTTAGCTAGAATTTACTAAGTATGGGACCCCTTAACAAGCTTAAAGGACTGAATTAATCTGGAAATTTTGTGGGATCTTATACTTACCACACCTGAAACACACGTTGCTACCATCCCTGCAAACACCCTGATGATTTCTGCTAAAGAGGATTTATTTGAGAACTGTTCACACTACCCTGAGATTTAGAGCCTGGCGCCCTATCATTATTATTGTTCCTAAATTTGGGCATCAACGCACTAGCTGAAGACGGAGCTGGGACTGAAGATTTTTGGTAGAACTGAGAATGGCTACCACCTTCTGACTTTCGCTGAGCAAAACTAATGTTAACTGTTCTAGCCCTCTTGTTTTCCCTCTATTTCTCCTTAGTCTTCTGTTCCTCAATATGTTGAGCATGGACCATTAACTCCAATAGAAAGAACCTATCTATAAAGGCAGTAGCAAACTCCTCCCATTCTATAGGCCCTATATTTGTGCCCCTATCTACCTTTCACAACTTAAACCATGTATGAGCCACGTCCTACAATTGATAGGCAGCTAACTCAGCACTCTCACTAGAAGTTACCCCCATAATGTCTGTTACCTTCTGCACCATATCAAGGAATTCCTATGGATCCTCTTTAGACCCTAAAAATGAAGGAGAGTTCATTTGGGTGAAGTCTCGAATTCTAGCTGGAGTAGTATTGGCAACTGGGTTGGCCTGAACAGCAGCTGGTCAAACATTCTGAGTTGCCACATAATGGGCTAGAGTGGTGAAAACTGCTCTGAATTCTGTGTGAGAAACGTGCTCATTCAGGGGATCTTCCTGAACGGGCGGAGGTGCTGGCTGGTTCCCAGTTCTTTTTCTGTTGGTCTTTCTTGGAGGCATGTTCTATAAACGGAAGGAAAATTTGGATTAGACAGAGAGTTTAACTTGAGCTAATGCTCACTCTCACGATATGAATACTAAAAGAAGGAAAATTTTTCCTAAAAATGCCTCATAGCCTCTTGTCCATAAGTGTGGCACTCTACACACCTATACACAAGACTCTACTTGACGCGGCTTTCAGACTCCCTAGGACTCTTTAGAACCTTAGGCTCTGATACCAAGTTTGTAACACCCGAAGACTACACCGTGGGCATCACAGGGTGCTTATGATCCTGAAGGACCACAAGCTAACCCATGACTGGTACCTACTATGAGCACTGAATAATAATTATGAAAATATATACAAAAGTAAAACTGAAAATGCCATAAGGTTCATAAAACTCAATCCATACTGAATACATCTATAGAATAACTGGTAACTGAAAGTATCTAAAAGCCTCTAAATATTTGAAATAAAAGAGTTGATGGGACAGGCCCCAACTAACTCCCATAACTGTCTGACAATAAATATTATACTGAAATAATACATTAACTAAATAAAAGTCATGTCCTTGATGGATGAGGACTCACTACTATAACTATTGTTGATCAACTGAATTTGATAAAGTACGATCAGAAATCCGAGCGTTTGAACCTATGATATGAGACATCATAGCACAAGGAAAGTATGAGTCAGTACTTTGAATGTACTGGCATACTAGGTGAGGTTAGGCTAATATACATGGTCCACGTGCATGAAGATAATCACTAAATATCATAGAGTAATCAGATGAGAGTAGATGCAAAACTGGACCTACTGTGAATACTATACATGCAATACCAAGCGTATATCGTCTGTCTAAATTAGTCTAAAGCTGAAGTACTGAGTTTCTGATAATAGATTTTTGATGACTTAAAGTCATGATCATGTAGAACTGAACTGAGTCCTGTACTAAATACTAAATATTGAGTATTGGATACTGTAACTGTAACTATGAGAGTTATCATAAAACCGACATTTTCTGATTATAAACTGATATGGGGTCCAACCTGTAACCCCAGTTGAAAGGGTGTTAGCACTGTGCCATGAGTTACTAACAGTAGCTGGGTCAACCCTAATCTGGCAGGAAGACTCACAAGATGTATACATTATGTCAAGACTAGTCTGGCAGGAAGATGATTTACCCTACGCTGGCTATGTAGTTCTATAATACAGGGACTGCTACTAAGGGTCAAACCCTCTGCTAACGGGAATTCCCCCATACCTAGGTTTGCTCGATGATAAATCCTACTCCCAATTGAATCGACACTGAACTAATCACTAGACTATACTAGGCTTGACTGAACTCACACTAATTCTATTGACTGACCGTATACTACTGTTTAGGATACTATAAAATCCTTCTATTCCAGCTGGAGACTAGACAACAGCTAAATTTTAGGTATTTAATATCCCCGAGACTCGATAGCATAGATAATAAAATTATATCTCAACAGCTAAATTTTGGGTATTTAATATCCCCGAGACTCAATAGCATAGATAATAAAATTATATCTCAACTCTAAAAGTATCACATATAGGTTATCATGCATAATTCTTTCACATAGACATTTTGTGAAACACCTAGGATACATAACTCTTGTACATGAGAATGAGCAATATGAATATCATGACTACCACATTCAACACCAAAATTCAAAGATTGAACATGGGGATTACATAAATCAACATGCATTCTAGTTAATTCACATGAAACTCAAATTATTCTTGACTTGAAATCCATACAACATCATATACATGAACATAGTTTCATTCAAGAATGTAAATCATAATCTAAGTACTTGAAAAAGGATTCTTGAACTCCAAGGGTGGAAGGAACCCAAGGATGAACACCTAAACATACCTTGGTTGACGAATTACTGGAAGTTATTAAGAAATTTCTTGTAAATTGAACTTGAATAATGAAGGGGCTAGCGTTTGTTCTTGAAAGGGAATGCTTTAGATTTTGAGAGAATTGTGATAAATGAGGCAAACATATTATTTTGGGACCTAAATACCATGTTAAAGTAAGGAGAAAAACTGGAATACCCCTCTAGACTCGGGATTAAATGAGCTGAAAATGCACAGTGATGTGATAGGTATCATGTCGTATCAATGGTATCAACGCGATTATTGATATGTCGCATCGATGATGACGATGCGATAGCCAATACGATGTGTCCTGATCGCGTTGGCTTGCTATTTTGTTCATCCAAACGTGACTCAAACAATGTTCAAAAATTTCAAAACTCACTCGAGATGACCTTTAGATAATCCTGATCATGAATCGATTTAAAAATTGACAATCTAAGGTCGGAAAGATCATAAATGATACCATTTTAATATTGAGGTCAAAAATGAGACAAGTGACAACACTTAGCTAAAATTTTCTAAGTATGAGACCTCTTTTGGCATGCTATAAAGGACTGAAATGGGCTAGGACTTTACGGGGCCTTACAATGTGCATGAAAGAAATAGTAAATACACAATAAATTATAAGGTCCCACATTAGATCAAACACATTAAAAGCTGTAAAAATGAAATAAACAAAACCCCAAAAGACCAGATTCATCTCGAGACCAAAAAAAAAAACAAAATTGACCCTATAATGACATAAAAAAGCACACCCTTCTTTATTAAATTATAAATTTCATGAGATTTTTCGTAGACAATTGAATCTCCACACATGCCACATTAGGTCGACTTTATTAACTTAAAAGTCTAATTTTTTGAAGATAAGATTTGTCTTTTAAGAATATATCCATAAAAAGGTAACAAATGAGAGTCTCCTCCTTTAAATCGTACATATTCACATAAAAGGGACCCCTAATAGAGCCACACCTTTTGACTAGATGATGGAGAGAATATTATGAGGTGGATTAGGTATTTACAAGGTTGGGTTGGTTCATATTGATAGATTGGGTGTTGTGTATATAAGAGTTGGGTAGGTTGATTATTTGTTATGTGGTAATTATTAAAAAAAAAATGAGGGGTTGGAAAATTTCAGCAAAGCAACTAACGTCCATGGGGGTATATATGCTCTTAAACTTGAACGGCGAGGACATAGTGAGCTAAACTTGTAATGGAGGGTATGTCTAGATCTTTTCGCAAAGCTTACGGATATATTTGACCTTTTTTCCTAATATAAATGAGTAAAGGAGAATTCTTTCGAATATTTATAAAGGGAAAATACATATTTTATAATATATAACCATTAACTAAACTGGTAGCATCAGACCCGTGTTAAGCCTGAGCCCAAATTCATGATATATAAATAATATTTTTAAAAAAAATAAAATCTTATGTCACAATTTTATATTGCGTAATTAGTTCAATTTGGCGATATGTTAATTATGTCTTGTTTGGTAAGTCCTCATAATTAATAAAATTTGTCATTTGATTTATATATAATTGGTGAAGAGGGACTAACAAATCTTCAACAGACTCTACCATAAGCTATATTGAGCAAACCTTCTAATTTTTCATTAACTTTTTGTCCGCAGCTTTTCATATTATACACTTTGTATCGTTAAATTTTCATATTATTAACTTTGCATCCTTATGTCTTTTATAAGGACCATTAGGTAATTATTCTACCTTTCATGTCTCAATTTATGTAGTAACTTTTCGAATTTCTAGATTCAAACAAATATTTCTTGGACAATACTTTTCTCATGTACTATCTTTTAAATATTTTAAATTATCAATTATTGTGATTTATAATACTTTTACGTAATTATAACATATGTAAATTTTATTTCCAAAAAATTCACTTTCATGCCCAATTTACAGTCAAAATTAAACTATTTAACTCTCGAAATTTGGAGTGGCACATAAACTAAGACTGATACAAAGTTTAAGAAGATTTTCAAATGTCGTCATATTAAACTAAACATATGCGTATTGTACCAAAATGCATTCAAAATTTTACTTAGAGGTTAAAATCTTGTGATTTATAACAAAAGGTTTTGATAAATTGGATTTTTTTTTAATTTGATTTTAGAAAACACTAATAAGGGGTAAATTAGCTATTAAAGAATTTAAAAGAAAAAAATATTAATTTTTCCCCTCATATTCTTACTGTTTCTTTTTCAACAACGAACAACTTTCAGTGATACGACAATGAGGAAAAATAAAATTGGGTTTATGACAGTTTGGATTTGATTTTATAAATAATTCTTTCCCCTTCACTTTTACTTGTCATATTTTGCTTCACAAGAGTCAATTTGACTGATCTTAGGAACTAAATTGAGTTAGATTAGTTTAAAATTTTTAATTTAAAATTTAAATATTTAAGACTATTTAAAAAAATGTCATAAGTTGCAATCTTTCTTATATAAATATGATGAAAAAATACATATTAAAATGTGGATTAAAATATATACAATTTGATTAACTAAATCATTCATGTTGGTCCTCGTGCTTCGCACGGGCCTACTTTGCCAGTTATAATATAAATGAGTAAAGGAGAATTCTTTTGGATATTTATAAAGAAAAAGTAGATATTTTATAATCTATAGCTATTAATTAAAGTAGTAACATGAGGCCGATGCTAAGTCCGAACCCTAATTCATGATACAAAAATAATAAATTTAATTTTCTTAAAAAATATAACTTATGTCACAATTTTCTATTGCATAATTAATTCAATTTGGTGACACGTTAATTATATCTTTTTTGGTAAGTCTTCATAACTATACTAGTTTGTCATTTGATTGGACAAACTTTTAAAGGACAAATTATTTGTGAGGAATGAAGTGTGGAAGGAGAATTAACAAATACAAAGAGACACAAAATTCAATTTTAAAACAAATAAATTGTATGATCGATATATTTTATTTCATATATGATTGGCTGATTCTTTTTTAAATAACATTTTTTTATAAAAATAAGTTTCTTAAAAATGTGAAAAATGACTTTCTTGATGGAAGTAAAAAATCGCATTTTACAAGGGACATTTCACATTTATTGAGCCCACCTCACTCTTCAATATACCGTATCTTCACCCTCACTACCATAACTTCTATCGCTGTCACCCCACACCCGCACCTCTCCTAATACTTATATATATTATATATAAATAATTTTTGATTCATATTTCTTACTTACATACTGAACACAAGAAAATAAGTAAGAAACATACTCAATTTTTGAAAAATATTTTAAAAATAATATTTTTTATACCAAACACACTCTAAGAGAGAATATGTGGTATTATTAATAAGGCATTATAAATACTCTAACTAAAAATGAAACCGCGACTTCAAGTTGCATAAGTTTTATTAAAATGTACAATAACAAATAATATACTCTATTCACTCATTTTACAAAAAAGGACCTAAAATACCCTTTAATCATTTAAAATGGTGTAAAAATATTCTCCGTCTATCTATTGGGCTAAAATGCTCTTTTCGTGTACCTATTGGCTTAAAATGTCCTTTTCGTCTACCTATTAGGGGTATTTTTTCCTTTTATTTAACAAATCAATTTAGAATGATAAAAATTGATATTGTGTACTATTTATTTGGTTAATGTAGTTTTTCAAAGAGGAGAAAGAAAGCCTTAGGTTTATCTGAATCTGAGCTTAATACCATCTGTCTAGTTATAATGTAAAAGTTCATTACTCCAGAATAGTTGCAGGGGGGTCTCATATTATTATACCATAGTGATTTTCATTACTTACACGTTAATAAATATTAGTTAGATAAAACAACAAGTCGCAATCTCACTACAAGCTCGTGAGGCATAATTTGAGAATACTGTGCGCTAAACTTAATTATTAGATTGATAGTATTATAACTGGCTGAAAATATGCAATACTTGCTAAATCATTTTCACAGAAACATTCTATTCTACTTATATTATATACTAGAGGTGATAGGTCCTACTGAACATGGGCCCAACATGCTAAGCTTCAATTTTTAAAATTATTATAAAAGTAGTGAAATAAATTGTTATTATTAAATAAATTTAAATAATTGAAGTTTTTAATTATTTTAATTAATAATATTTTTTATTTTATTCTATTTTAAGTGATACCGATATAATTTTGAGAGTTAAGCAAATATCACGATTGAAATAGCGAAGCAGACATATCTTAAATGATTTATAATAACTAATTAGAAGTGATATAGCAAAATTGCTATAAAAAATAATTGTAAAAATAATTTAAGTGAGCCTCATATAAGATGTCAAGTTAATTTAAAACATAAAGAGGTAATTAATTATTTTATATCTATTTTACTTTTTTTATCCAATTTATTAACTTTTTAATACTTAAATGATTTTTAATGAGAGATGATGTAGTATATTATGGTTGAAGTAGCTGAAGCAGACACGTAAATGATATATAATAATTAAGAGTGATATAGTAAAATTAGGGAGCAAATAGTGGTCGACAAGCATGCCGATCATGGAAACGAAAAGGTTGTTAAAAAATTAAAATTTAATTTCCTTTTTTATGTATTTTATGTTTCATTTAATTGTACCTAATAAAAATTAATATTTTAATCACTCGAATCTACATCGGAACTATGTATTTAATTTTTTATTTGAATCTAATACTTAAATGAGTTATAATGACTATTTAGAATTGATATAATAAAATTACTATAAAAGTTACTTTTGAAATTTTTTTAAGTGTACCTCGTATAAGTCATCAAATTAATTTAAAACATCAATGGTTAACTAATAAGAAGCGATATAATAAAATTACTATAAAAAGTATTTGTTGGGAAAAATTTAAGTGGACTCTATATAAGTCGTTCAGTTAATTTAAAATATAAAGTGGTAACTTCTAATTTTGTGTCTATTTTATCTTTTTAATAAAATATTATTAATTTTTTAATGCTTAAATAATCTATAATAATTAATTAGGTATGATATAGTAAAATCACGATTGAAATAGCTGAAACAGGCATGTCATAAATGTCTATTGGATTTTTTAATTAAATATTATTAATTTTTTAATACGTAAATGACTTATAACAATTAATTAGGAATGATATAGTAAATCATGGTTGAAGCAGCTGAAATAGACATGTCATAAATATTTATTTTACTTTTTTCATTATATATTATTAATTTTCTAATACGTAAATGACTTATATAATTAATTAGGAATGATATGGTAAAATCACGATTAAAGCAGCTGAGGCAGATATGCCATAAATATCTATTTTACATTTTTTAATTAAATAATACTAATTTTTTAATATGTAAATAACTTATAGTAATTAATTATCTAATATTTCAATGACTTATACTAACTATGTAGAAGTGATATAATAAAATTACTATAAAAGTTGCTTGTGATTTTTTTTTTTAATGTGAGCCCTGTATAAGTCGTCAAGTTAATTTAAAACATCAACGACTAACTAATTAGAAGTGATATAATAAAATTACTATAAAAAGTATTTGTGGAAAAAAATTTAAGTGGACTACATATAAGTCGTCAAATTAATTCAAAACATCAAGAGTTAACTTAAAATATTGTGTCTATTTTACCTTTTTTTTAATGAAATATTATCAATTTTTTAATGTTTAGATGATCTATAATAATTAATTAGGGGTAATATAATAAAATCACGATTGAAGTAATTGACGTAGACATGTCATGAATGTTTATTATATTTTTTAATTAAATATTATAAATTTTTTAATAATTAAATAACTTATAATAATTAATTGGGAATAATATTGTAAAATCACGATTGAAGCAGTTGAAGTAAGCATGCCATAAATATCTATTTATTTTTTAATTATATATTATTAATTTTTTAATACGTAAATAACTTATAATAATTAATTAAGAATGATATAGTAAAATCACAGTTAAAACAGCTGAAACAGTCTTGTCATAAAAATTTATTTTAAATTTTTATTATTTTTTATTTTTTTAATATATAAATAATTTATAATAATTAATTAAAAATAATATAATAAAATCATAATTAAAACTAGACATGTCGTTCACAAACTATCTGCTTCAACAGCTTATTATCACTTATATATTAGTAGTAACAAGTTGTTGCTTCAGCATCTTATTGTCACTTGTATATTAGTTGTAGATATATTTTTTTATTTAATAAAAGAAGCTTTTGGTCGTCCACCATAACGGTATTTCTGTAATTATACGCTGTCAACATGTATTTCAACTTTGACACATGTTGCCTTATGGTTAAAATTACAACACACTTACCTCTTCCAACTCTTTCTGCTTCTCTTTTTCCACCTCATGGTCCAAAAGCAACTTTTGCTTCTGCTCTTTCACCACACACTCTCTCTGTATATTTGCTTTTGTTTACCCCAAGGTATTATTTGTTATGATAGATTTTGGTTCTGAATTCGAAATTGTTTTATTGTTTCCTTCATTCATATCAACAATTCTATCTGTTCTAGGTCATTTGTGGTTATTTTTTTATTTTTTAAGTGTTGCATGTTTGTAATTTCACTTCATTATGTTTTCAGTAAGGAATTTAGGATTTTGACTTTGGTTTTTGATATTAAAAGCCTGCGAATTTCTAGATCGACGGACCAAACAATTGAAAGGTCGCCAATTACACATTGGATTTTTGTTTTGAGTTTAATAGAAAGAAACAATGATTGGCTCCAACAGTGGGATATAGTCGACAGTCATCTTTGGGTGGCTCATACTTAAGAGATAAGGAATGAACTTCTCTATTCCTACGTAAATTTTCATATTTGATATTTTGAGTCCAACAACTTTTCTCTCTCTCATTCTCTCTAATTTGTTGTTTATCTATCTTGGTTTCAATTTGTAAAGTGTGTGTGGTTTATTTTTAGTTTGAAAATTTTTGCTCCAATCCTTTTCCTTTCCCAGTAGTTGATAATGAGAGGTTGTATCTGTACGTTTATTAATTTATGATTATTTCTTTTTAGCATTTAAGATTTTACTTGCATGTTTGAAAATAGATAACTAGGTTTATGATCCTGGATATTGAATGAATATGAAGTTCATATCTTTTTTCTTTAGGTGATCAAACCAAACTACATTTTATATCTAATGTTAGAAAAAGAAGAATTAAAATTAGAAGATAAATTAGAAGTTCGTAGTTTTCATATATTTTTTCATAATGAAGAGATAGATAGGAAAAAGGAAATAGAAAAAATAAAACAACAAACTACGGAAGAAATACGAAAAATAGAAGAAACCAAAAGTAGTAGAATTGCTGAATTAGAAAAAGAATTACAAATGTTAAAAGAGCTGTATGAACAAAGACAAAAAGAAAAAGAAGAAAAAGATAGAGAACAGAAATTACTAAATGAGATAAATCAATTTCAGGAAAAATTAGAAATAAAAAACGAAGAATTAGAAATAAATAATATAGATATTGAAGAGACAGATAATTATGAGTCCGAAGATAGTGAAACATATACAGAAATATTAACAAATACAAAAAATTTAGAAATCAATGAAGAACAAAAAGAAATTAATGAGGAAAACTTAGAAAATACCCACACAGAAATAAATACTCTTGATAAAAAAAGAAAATGAAAATATAATACCTAAAACAATAGAAACAAGAAAACCCATATATTATAAGAATAAGTTTAAAAAATATAATGAATATGATAAATGGATACCAAAACAAATAGTGAATAAAAATTATAACTTTTTAGATCTAGACTGTGTAATAGATACAGAAAAAACAATACAATTATGGATAGGATATATGACAAAACAATTATTAGATAATAATATAAATATAACAGATGCACCGGAATATATAGAAAAAACCCTAATAGGATCAGTAAAGCTATGGTTTGCAAATTTAACTGAAAATAGCAAAAAAGTATTAAGAATTAATAAACCTATAGAAGGAACATCATCGACAACAACTAAACTAACACCTATAGAATTATTAAAAAAATATGAAACAGCTATAAAAGATGAATTTGGTAGTACGACAACAATCGAAGAAGAACAAAATGAAGAAAAAGATACAAATAGAAATTTAATGTTAAAATTAGCAATATGTAATATGTGTTATATAGATGAATATACTTGCGCATTTAAAGAATATTATTACAAAGGAGCATATAGTATAGAAGAAAGTAAAGAAATAAGAAAATTATATTTTAATAAATTACCCGAACCATTTAGTTCGAAAATAATAAAAAGTTGGGAAGAAGCAAAAATAGTAGATACGTTAGGAGCAAGAATAAAATATTTACAACAATGGTATAGAAACTTATGTGAAAAATATAGAGAAGAATTAAAAATGGAAAAAACATTAATAAGAAATTTAGCTTGTTGCAAAAATAAGATAGCACCCCAATTTGGATGCAAAGAAAGATATTATAAGAAAAGAAAAAGACATAAGAAATATAAAAAATATAAAAAATCAAAATATAAATATAAGAAACCAAGAAAAAGATATTATGTAAAAAATTATAAACATAAAAGACCATATAGAAAAAAGAAATCTATAAAAGAATGTACTTGTTATAATTGTGGAAAGTTAGGACATTTAGCTAGAGATTGTAAATTACCTAAAAATCCAAAAAATAAACAAATATCAGAAATAAAAATAGATAATACCGAATATATGCAGATAGATTATATAGATTATGAATTAGAAAGTGAAGATAGTATATATGAAATTTCAGAAAACGAAACAGATAATGAAATAGATAGCGAAATAGATGAATTAAATGACTGAAGAAGATATAAAAATAATAACAAAGGAAGAATATTTAAATGATGAAGGAACGGAACAAAAAATAATATTTGACAGTAATATATTTGATGAAATAAAAGGAAAAGAATTAAATTTAAGTGTAGAGAAAATATTTAAAATACCAACAATAAAAAATATTTTTACTAGGAAAAAGGATGAATATTATGTAGTATGCCAAAAAGAACATGTAATAGACTGTAGATATGCAAAAGGAAAAGCTAGTATACCATTAGTAACAAAAAGAATAATTAAAAAAGAAATAAATGATATAAAAAGTAAAGGAGATCCAATAAAATATGTACACCTTGGAGGTACAGAGATATTAATAAAAGCATGTTTTAGAGAAGGAATAGATACACCAATAGAATTATATTTAGCAGACGATAGAATTATAAAACCTATAGAAAAGAGCATAATAACTACCGTAAAAGGAAATCTAATATATCAAAAATTTAAATTTATAATAAGTGCAAATTATTCAGTAGCAGTAACAGATAGAAATGTAGATAAATCATTAGTATTATATTGAAAAATATCAGGAATAGAATTAACCCCAGGAAGTAAAATATTTACAGCAAGATATAAAAATCTATATGTATTAACAACAAAACATAAAATAACAGGAAAAAATAAGATTAACAAAATACAAATAGAAAGCCCATTCGAACAAATAGTAAAAACAATAGATTATAATGATTATACCTATAGAGACATAGATACAGAAGAAAATTTAGAAATAGTAAATGATAGAATAAGTACAACAAAAAGAATAGCTAATGAAAAATCAGAATCATCAAGCTCATCAAAAAGAACAAGTTATGAAACAAATTCAATAAGTAATTTAAACCAATATTACATAACGGGAAAAATAAATGAAAAAGAGTATTTAATACTTTTGAATACAGGACAAGAAGAAAATCATATAGCAAAATATCTAGTAAAAAATGAAGAAATAAAAACTGACAATGATATATGCCCAGATCTACCAAGAAATTTAATAAATAATAAAACTATAGCAGAAAAAGAAATAATATTAGGAGTGAGAAAAATAAAAATAGATTTCGAAGTAAAGGAAGAAATGCAAAAAGCAGATATAATATTAGGAATAAAATGGTTAGAACAAGTAAAATCATATAATATAGAACATACACAATTAACCTTAACATATAACAAAGAAAAGTTATTCTTAAAAAGAGCCTTAACATGAAATGAAGATACATGTATTAATGAAGATAGTAGTAGAAGGATATTACAGTAGATATTATACGCCAATGATAGATACAGGAGTAGAAGCTAATTTATGCAGATATAATTGCTTACCAGAAAGCAAATGGGATAAATTAAAAACACCAATAATAGTTAAAGGATTTAATAATGAAGGAAGCTTAATTACTTATAAAGCTAGGAATGTAAAAATACAAGTATGGGATAAGATATTAACAATAGAAGAAATTTATAATTATGAATTAACATCAAAAGATATACTTTTAGGAATGCCATTTTTAGATAAATTATACCCACATATAATAACCAAAACAGACTGGTGGTTTACAACACCATGTAAACAAAAAGTAAGAGCAAAAAGAGTTAATAATAAAATAAGAAAGAAAACTGATTGGATAAAAGGAAGTGAAAAAATTACACAAAAGTTAGAGAATATAAAAAATACTGAAGATACAATAGAACTAGTAGTATTTTCAATAAATAAAACAGAAATAACTATATTTTCAATAAATAAAATAGAAATAATTCAGAAAAAATTAGAACAATTATATAGTGAAGATCCATTAAAAGGATGGGAAAAACATAAAACTACTATAAAAATTGAATTAATAGATAAAAATAGCATAATAACACAAAAACCATTAACATATAATTTTGATGATTTAAAAGAATTTAAAATGCACATAGATGAATTATTAGAAAAACAATATATACAAAAAAGTAATAGCAAACATAATAGTCCAGCATTTATAGTAAATAAACATAGTGAACAAAAAAGAGGAAAAAGTAGGATGGTTATTGACTATAGAAATTTAAATGCAAAAACTATAACATATAATTATCCGATACCAAATAAGATATTAAATATAAGACAAATCCAAGGATATAATTATTTTAGCAAATTTGATTGTAAATCAGGATTTTACCACCTAAAGCTAGAAGAAGAATCTAAAGAATTAACCGCATTTACGGTACCACAAGGATTTTATGAATGGAATGTGTTACCATTTGGATATAAAAATGCACCAGGAAGATACCAACATTTTATGGATAATTATTTTAAATAATTATCTAATTGTATAGTATACATAGATGATATATTATTAGACACAAAAATCAAAGAAGAACATTTAAAATTATTAGAACAGTTCACAGATATAATAGAAAAATCTGGAATAAGTCTAAGCAAAAAGAAAGCTGAAATTATGAAAAATCAGATAGAATTTTTAGGAATACAAATAGATAAAAGTGGAGTAAAAATGCAACAACACATAGTACAAAAAATAATAAATTCGAAAGAAGAATTAGATACAAAAAAGAAATTACAATCATTTTTAGGACTAGTAAACCAAGTAAGAGAATATATTCCAAAATTAGCAGAAACTTTAAAACCACTACAGAAAAAATTAAAAAAGGATATAGAATATAACTATGATGAAAAAGATAAAAAACAAGTTCAAAAAATAAAATTACTTTGTAGAGAATTACCAAAATTGCAATTTCCAGATGAAAATAGAAAATTTATATATATAGTAGAAGCAGATGCTAGTGAATATAGTTACGGAGGAGTACTTAAATATCGATATGAAGCAGAAAAAATAGAACACCATTGTAGATACTACTCAGGTACGTTCAACGAGACAGAAATAAAATGGGAAATAAATAGGAAAGAATTATGTTCATTATATAAATGTTTATTAGCATTTGAGCCATATATTGTATATAATAAATGTATTGTACGAACAGATAATACACAGGTACGCTGGTGGTTAACAAAGAAAATACAAAATTCAGTTACAACAAAAGAGATTCGGAGACTAGTTTTAAATATATTAAATTTCACATTTACAATTGAAGTAATCAATACTAACAAAAATGTTATTGCAGATTACATATCAAGACAAAGCTACACAGACTGAAATAGTAGAGGAAGATACTCTAGAAAAAATACTTAACACCCTAACTACGTTTTCAATGAAAGTGGACAGTATGAGTAATGAGATAGAAAAGCTAAAGACTAATGAAGATAAACTAAAGTCTATAGCTATAAATCAGCTAACTCAGCAGTGTGCAGAGCTATGTCGATCGGAAGACATTAAAAATCCAGAGCTAGAAGGAGACGTTGGGACACTCCATAAAACCCATAACATTTATCAATCTACTTCTGCAGGTACAAGCAAAAGAGTTAATAGACCAAGATACCAGAATGTAAATATGAATAAAATATTTGAAAAACCATTTACACCAAAAACACAAAAAGACCATTTATTCATACCCCCACAAGTTAACACATACCGAGATAGCCTAAACCAAGACAAAAAAGTATACAACTACACCGCCCAGAAATACATAGAAAATATATACAGAGTACAAACCTTTCTAAACCATAACCCCAGAGCTACAGACATCAAAGAACCAAATACCAATTATATAACCAAAAAATTACAAGGATATAATAAATTAATTGCACTACCCAAAACTAACCCAAGCCTAGTTAAAACCTGTTTTGACTATGGACTACTAAATACCATATATACCCAAGACGGAGAAGAGCTAACAGCTATGGAGGAATTATACAAGATATTCACTACCTACAAAAGAATAACAAAAGGAAATTTATTTTATATAAAGTGTTATACTACACCAGCAGAGATATTATATGATGAAATAAAACCAGTTATACAAGTTGTAAAGATAGGATTAACAAGAGATATGATTATACCAGAAGATATTACGCAACAACCAGAGATACCCAGAATTGAGATACCAGATTTTTATGCAAATAAACGACTTATTGGACTAGCTACGATCATTCAAGAATTAGCAAATAATTATACTAACGGAAATCCAATATGGAGCTACTATTCAAGAGATCATCAAATGATATATTCAAATTTGAAAGAGCTACGACAAGCAGATATGGAAGACGTAAGACAATGGATAATGACGCTACTCAACCCAGAAAAACAATCTACCGCAAGAGCAATCAAAAAAGGATTTATTTCAGACGGACTGCTAACAAGATATTGTAAAATAATTGGACATAAATATCCAGACCACCAATGTTCGAGGTGCAATGGAGAAGATAATATTATTCCAGAAGTACATCTAGAATAAAGAAGACAAAATGCCAGCTGGAAAGATAAGATAAAGAGCAATAATGGAGCAGATAAAGAGCAATAATGGAACAGATACGACAACGGAAGATATTTGGACTTATTGTACAAAATTTTCTTACGCTACAATAATGTAAAGCAATTATTGCTTTTCTTACTTTTCTTACATTTATGACTTTTTAGAGTAGGTTAGGCCATAAGGCCACTTTTGTTGACTTTTTTTCTTTCTTTAGTTTTAGAAATTAGAAACATGTGATTGTAAGACTTTACTTTTTCGTTCTATATATAACAAAGACAGAAGGTATTGCAAATGCAAGCCTTCATGCGTTGAAGCAACTTTCCTCTCTCCACTCCACAAAAAATATTTTACTCAGTTAATTAGATAAACATATTTCAATGGAAAAAGCTATGGAGCAACAAAACTCAGAAATATCAAAGCTACCCGAACAGGTATATCTATTTATGATTATGAATAGCTAATTTCATAATTTCCAACAATCATGATATGATAAAATAAATTCATATTAGTTACTTTATAGTAGAATTATTCAAAGAATAATATGTTAAGAAGTTTATTAACAAAGAGGAAACGGAGAAATATCCCTTAGGACTATGTCATCCTAAAGGTGAAACCAATGAGGCAAGAAGCCGTGGCGGGGAGTAACCAGAGTAGAGACGCTGTTTAAGGAAAAAAGTATCCGGATTATCATGTTAATAGTGACGGAAGAACATATTATTTAAGAATAATCTAGTATATAGTAAGCTAAGATGACTATATTTTATGTACATGGTTGAAGGAAATATTTTGAAAAAAGCAATTTTATGAAAATGAATGATAATTTATTTGATGTGATGGTAGATAAATTCAAAATACTTATTTTGTATGCACTTAGAAATATAAAAGTAGCAGATATAAGAAAAATCATATTAGAAAAAGCTTTTGGTAAATATTACATGACTAGAGTAAATTATATACCATATCTACCAAACTACTCTTATAAATACTTACGATGATAAGTTACATAAAATTCTTAGAAAAAGATATAAAAAATATACAGTTACTAGAAAAACAGATAAAAATAAATATAGATAAATACATGGAAAATAAAGATATAAAATTTCTTAATAAAAATATGCAAAAACTACTAAGGCTAAAACAAACAACTACAAAACACTATAATAAAACCAATTTTAAAAGATAGATTACCTAGATTATCTTAAAGTTTTAATCTTATATATACTCAAAGATATAGAAATAATAGATATTAAGAAAATAATATTAGAAGAAGTAATAAACTATGAAATTGAAACTACAAATTGTCTAGAACAGTTATACGAAGAAATTTACCCAGAAGGATATTATTCAGATTAAAAAATGTTAGAATATATTAGACAAACTAGAGAAAATTAAGAAAATCTAAATAATGAAATTAATTATAGAAACTGAATTAGAAAAATAATGGAAGACCTAAAAGAAAAATTAGTATGGATAGAAAAAACCTTAGAAAATTTAGATAAAAGCACATGTGATAGTTTATATAGTTTAAAAAACTCACTACGAGAAGAACAACACAAGATAATAAATAACATTGAAAATCTAGAATTAGATATACATTATAGCACAGATAGGATAAATTATTATACAGAAATTTGTAACTCTGCAATTACTACAGGATAAAATAATTGATGAATATATCTTACAAAAAAAGTAAATTATTAAAAGATATTAAAATAAAATTTAAAAAATATCCACGCACTAATAAAAATAGATTCACTAGAAACCTACTGAATCTATTTGATATACTAAATCCGCTCACAAGCATCAAAAAAAGGAAAAAAAGTGACCACACAACAAGTTCTGATGCCTGCAATATGTTGGTGATTCAAAAGGCAAATGTTTTTTTAAAGGTCTTCCGTTGGAGGTTAAAAGGAACTCAAAATCTTTTCACGTTGTAGCTTGTAGAAAAGAAAAACTAATCTGAAGCTTAATTAAAGAGCTTTTATTGTACATATGTCTCATGAGAACAATTATTTACGTTCTCATTACAACTGCTAAATTAAATCTCATGATCTGTGCAAAAGTCTCTTTCAGAACTTAGGAAGAAGTGTTCTTTTCCCCTTCTTTGCTTGGTTTAAACTTTCATTAAGTTAGGAGGAAATGGAATAATGAAAAAGATTGGACGAGTATTCATTACATTCAATTTTGTTCAGGCTTTCACTGTCATTTTTAATTTCTGAATTGATATTTTATCCACATTTTTGTTTTGAACTAGGTCGTTTCAGTAGGTAATTTGACTCTGAGATTCATCATTATCAACTCTATCAATCCTAATTAGCTTATTCATGAAGCCAATGTTCTCTAAAGTGATTTAAGGTAGAAAAGTAAGAGATTTTCAGTTTCTTTTACTAAGAGATTTTAAGTTTCTTCTTTCTGTTTGTCTAAAACAAGAGTAGAAGAGAAAAGTTTACTTTATTTGTTCACTGCTCTGCGTTGTAGCAGCTAGACGTGAGGTATGAATGGTAGGTTGGATAGTATTTGTGTAGAGAAAGAAACAAGAAGGTGTGCAAGAAAATTTAAATGATGTTTACTATTTTGTTTTGAGAGTTCAAGTCTGATCAAGTGTATAGGAATTTCATGTATTTTACTTTGTGGCACCAAATTGATGGAATTTTATAAGGTGCTTCATAAGGTTACTAGCTGGTAAAAGCAAAAGTAGATTTCATAAGTGGTTTGGTTCTTCTACTAGGCTATTAAAACTGATATTTGGATAAAAACATAACAAATTTGTAGATATGTGTTATTGCCTATGTTACCCGTACTCTACAAAAATGTCAATGGGTGTGTATTAGATGCTCCAAAAATAGTGTATTTTTGAAAATTCAACATAAATGCGACATGAAAAGCAAAGAGTCCATGCAACATAGTCTATAACAGCTAGTTGATGCACAAGATTAAGGGGCTTTTCTTGATATATGGATATATGTCTATCAAGAAGACATGATCGCAAGACCACATGGATGTACTTGTCAGCAGGATCACTTAAGATAACAAATGATAAGTTACTTCTCGAAAAAATAAAATATAATAGGTCCTCATAGGATTTGTTCTATTTCTCTCGAGTTTATGGCAATCTTTTGGTGTCTATAGCTGTAAGTAACCCACTAGGTATGAGGTGTTACGATTTGGAGAAGCAATTGAAGGAAACCTACTCACATAACATATGGTTCTTTTGCTGTGTAAGGTTTTTGTTGGAATAGTTTGCTATCTGCTTTTTTGGATATCTAATCTTTGTTTTACAACTTGAATTAATTCATAATTTTCTTTTGCTATATATTGTAATTTGGTCACCGTTCGGACAACAGAGGAATTTCTTTGAAATACCCTTAGAGGAATATTAATCTACCATTTCATACATCGATCAATAAAAGATGTTTGTCCGTGAAAGGAAAGACGGTGAAGCAAGAATATTAAAGGTTCTTTAAAATCTGATGTAATTTAATTTGTCAAGTTCTTAAGGTGTGATCTTCAGGTTCTAAACGATCACAGTTCATGCATGTTACTTTATTTTGTGATGTCTAACTTACTACTATCAGGTTAATGAGTTTAGGAGAAAAACAAAATTGTAAAAATGGCTCACAAATCCTCTGGCAATAAGTTTATCTTTCAAAAGTGAGTGCCTAACAAGATACGCTTGCACAAGTCCTTCAATTTAAGATCAAAAATTTGTTGTATAAGATATGACTCAAATTTTTACAAATTTAATAAGCATAGAATATCATTTAATGTAACTTGAAGTTCCTGCATCATTCTTTTATTTTTCAGTGACTACTTGTACGTATGATTTGAAGCTAACATGATCAGTGATTACTTGTACATATGCATTGAAGCTAACATGATTCTTGGTTTCTCTCTAGGTTGAAGATAACCTTTTTCTGAAGATGCTTCTGAGTATGTCTTTAGAATCCTGAAATTCTGAATATTGTAGTAGTTATTCTATTAGTGAAGATAACTCTTCTTAATTTTTACCCTTAGTTTTGTCATCGGTACTCATAAAAGTCATAACAGATATTTAATGGTCCTTATGCTATCAAAATGTGCCATATATTTTGATAGTCCTTATAGGTTATCTCTTGCATTGCGTCTTCTTTCAGATGCTCGATAAAGCTCTTCTCTATTTTCCTATTGTAACTTTTGAATGTCCAATGCAGGCTGGTGCCAAGGAGAACTTTAAGTTCAAGGTGAGTGTTCAACTATCCTAACTTGTATTAAATGGGTCCCAAATAGCTTAACTTAGATACATAATGCTATAAGTACTTGCCAGAAAATCAAATCTAGACTCGACTTACGGCGACAATTAATTTCGTATGTAAGAGTTACACCATTAAATAAGAATATCAGCAAATTTAATCAGTGTATAGCTCTAGATAAACAGGGACAACTATCGGCTGTCGTGAACGTGGTGGAAAAGGTTGCAATTGTTCCTATTTTGGGAAATATCTTCAGAAATTCTTAAATAGTGTTCATGGCTTGGCGTATAAACAATTAATGAAGTGTTGGTGTGTTCATATCATTGATATTTATGCAGTGAAAATCACCAATGCTGTTAGTATGTTCATATCTAACAGTTGCATTCAATTCAAGCCCGTTTCAGGGCAACATTTGCAATATGTTTACTTGTTGGAACACAATGTGGAGTAAGTGTTCATCATTATAAACACTCCAAAGTTCCTTTCTCCCATCAATGTGGGAGAATTAGTGACTTTTTAATTTTGGGAGTACACTTTCTAAATTGGTGTCTCCTCTTCTCCACCATTTTTTTTTTTTCCATTTTCCATTCACACTTCTATGAACCCAACACACTCTACACACCAGAAACTATGTCAGGTTATGTAAAAACTCTTTATTTAGCATAGGTAATAGTTTCCACTTGCCACTAGTATTAACAAAGATCATGCTAAGAATTTTGAGTGCATTTCTCTATTCGAGTACTTTTGTTTCTTGTTAATAAGCTGTATGAAATGGTAGTTCAAGTTCTATCTTAATCAATCAAAAATAGTAAATTTCTTCTGTTCAAATTAAGGGACCTAACTCTTTATACACTTGTTAACATCTCAAGCAGGTCATGATTTCGACGTATTTTGACTCTCTGTTTTGTGGTACTTACCTTTTTATCATGGAATAGAAGACTCATAAAGATCAATAAGGTGGAACTTGGATAAGATGAATCAGTTCTGTTTAAGTTGTGAATTTTAGGATGTTCACCTAATATGTCATATCACTGTATGGAAGCAACTATAAAAGTTAAAAGGTCTGTGTACATTCTACTTCCAAGATCCCACTTGGATAATTTAATTGCCTTCTTGTTTCCCTTTTATAATCCATACAAACTGTTAACTTATTTCGATATTATTTGAATTGGTATTACATTTGCTTACATTTGTATCTCAATTGCAGCATGTCTCGTGTGTCTAACTTTAGGTTGACAAGAAAATCAGATACAGTTAATGTTTCAGAATAAGTATATATTTTCTGAGAAATTTTTTAACTTTCGTCTTTTATCAAGGAACATTTTGCAAAAGATGTTGAATTCTTTGATGTTGCTGTGATTTTATAGTAAAGATAAAAGGTTGAAGCTCGAGGCGAAAGACAAACTCAAGGACGCGAAGGCTGTATTGCAGAAAACAAACTGTAGTTTTTCTTTCAGGATATTTTGGCCTTGCACATCTAAATGGGGCCACTTTTGGTCAACGATATTACAAACATTCCGTGCTCAGCACAGGCACGGGCCTTCTAAGTATATTATATTGGGCAAAATTCATAAATATCTTCATTGTGCTAATTATTATAACTACTGAATTCAATTGTACATAATAGTTTTGCTGGAACTTTAAATATGTATTACATTAATTTATTGAATTCTAAGTATAAATTATTGAGTTCAAACCTAGTAAATCAAATCATTGTGGATAAATTTTACTAGAATTTTTTAAAATGCAAGTCGAGAATCCTCCCTTGACAATATAATACTAATAGTTTCTTCCTTCTATTTTCTTCAAATAATCTTAAGATACCTTGTTTCTTGCATACAAGTATTTTTGAATCTACGCAATCGTTATTTTCTTTCCCTCCAAGTTAAGTTCTTTGATGAATAAAATAGAAAAGAATGGGTTTACTATTAAGATTCAAATAATCAGTCAATTGAAAAGGAAGAAAAAAAATTCTTTTCTTCAAAATAAAAGGTAATAATGATTTTGTCCAAAATAATTGAATTACAAATGTGCCCTCAAATATTATATAATCTTCATCCCAATCATCTTTATTCCTCATTAACACCCCCAACATATACATCTCTTTTTAGATCTAACAATAATAGACAACTAACATCCATCATTTCGGTTTAATTATGATGTTCTGTAATCACTAAAGATTAATGTTTATTTACAAAAATGTACAAATAAGCAAAATTCAGGTTGAGAGGTATACACTGGAAAGCTCTCTTGCTCACATCCTTATATGAGTTACAAACAGAATTAAAATAATCAAGCACAGAGTCAGTTACTCACAACCTTGCATCTAAAAATATAAATAAATGACGAGCAAAAGACTACAAATGAAAATATATGTTTTACCTCAAAGGTGGGTCAGAAAGCATAGTCGTGGACTAATACTTGAACTAAGGTGTCGTTTGATTGGAAGGATAAGGATAACAAATCTCGAGATTAATTTAGAAGAGGAGCTTATCTCATGATTGGTTAAGAAAAAATGAATGAATAACTCATCCCAGGATTAGTCATCCGGGGATTGTAGTGCTTTTCTTATTCTTCCTTGAGGATGAGATTAATAATCTTGGGTTATTAACGGATCGGGTTATGTAATACCCCGATCGTTTCTTAAGCCTAAATCCGTCTTTTGAGTGAATATGGATGACTTTCAAAGTGATTGTTGTTTATATCGTGTTGTATTTCCCTAAATTCTACTTTCTATCATGTGGAGATTGGATAAGCTTCCCATCGACATAAGATTCACCCGAATCGGACACTCGGTGAGGAAGTTAGAGCCATTTTGTAACACCCCGAGACTCTAACCAATAGTGCAACCATGAATCAAGCTCATGAGAAATGAATTATAGTGCTTTGGTTGTTTTTTGATCAAGGGTGATGTGTATTAAGGCCTCAAAGATGTCCTAGCTATTAGGTGAATCGAAACATTCCTTGCCAACTGAAGGATATTGCCATATTCAATTTCAAATAAGCATATATATCTTTATACTACGAATTATTGAGCTCATGACATACCAAAATATAGATAATTGAATTAACTTTCCAATGATACCAATTTCGCCAAAATACGATATCGGAGCTAAGAGTTATGCCCATTTTACTCCAGCATGTTAGGCTGGGAAACTGAGTGACGACATTCGTGATAAGCTGTCACAAGCGTGATGACTTATCACCAATGTCGTCAGCCCTGGGCAGATTTCCACCCCTGATGATGACATTTTGTGATAATCCATCACGCTCCTGATGAATTATCACCAATGTTGTCAACCTTAACCAGAAAATCAAAATTTCACCCTTTTGTGACGACATTTCGTGAAGACTTATCACCAGCTTGACGACTTGTCACAAATGTTGTCAGCTATTTTTTTCAGCAATCAAGGGATGTTTTTTCCAGGGTATTTTGGTCCTTTTCACTTTTTTTTAACCTCTATATATATCCAAATAGAGAAGGGAAACCTCATTTCTTTCATTTCTCTTCCACGAAAAGTCTAGAAACTAGGGTTTCTCCTCCAACTCCAAAATCTAATCTTCTTCCAAGAAATTCAAAGATCTTATATAGGCTTCACAAATTTGTTCAAGATCCAAGATACCCATGTCAAATGCTTCAAGAACCCTAGCTCAAAAGTGCGAGAAAGAGTTTCAAAATAAGTTTCTTCATCTCAAATTCATAATCCAAGGTATGTGAGGTTTGAATAAGAACACTTCTTTCGTTCTTGTGCTCAAAGATTTAATTTCTACTATTGAAATTCATGATTTTGCAAAGTGGGTTTACACCCAAATTACTTTATTAATGATTTATGATATTTGAGCTATTCAAGATTGATACACATGACTATTTCATCATTTTATTTCTTAAATTGAGAACTTATGCCATGAGTTGAATATTGTTATTATGAATTGATGATTTCCCAATGATTTGAGATAAGTGTCATGATTTAAGCTTTTCTATGAGAAGTTTGATTATTGAATATATGTTGATATTTGAGCTTGAGAGTCAAGAATGGGTTCTATGATATTTTCTTGAAGTTTTTGATACATGATATGATTTGATAAGCAAGTGTACTTGATGCTGAGAAAGATTGTTTTAAGTTTAAGTCGAGTTAGGAATCCACAAGTTTTTTATGATTTACAGATGAGATATATTTATAATTTGGTCTTCATGATAGACCCTTGAGTTGATTAAGGTGGATTTCCTAATGCGTTCTGAGCTTAAGTCTGGGAGTAGTATTTAGCACCGAGCGGGAAGTGTGGGTTCAATGCATCCTACTTCCCCAAAACTACATGCCATTGTAGGATTAAGATTAAGGGCCTAAGGCCAAGACAGTGAGCACTAAAGTTAAGGTTCTACTCCGATGGCAAGGATAGAACAGCTCTCCCCAACGTGGGTAAGACGTTGGACTCCATGTAAGCTCACATGGTTTATGTCGGTTATAAGAAACTCCCAAGTCCATAAGAGTTCAAGTTTCATAAGTTACCGAGTCACTCTTAGTCATGAGTTAAAGAGTTTGAGTTGAGTATAATGATTAATGAGATATATAATGTTTGTATTACTATTGATGATTTACAAGGAATATATTTCAGTTAATTCAACCGAAGAAAGTCGTTATCGTTAGCATGCATGATTTTTATAATCATTTATGATATTATTTATAATGTTGTATTGCACTCCCACATACTCAGTACATTCCTTAAAGTACTGACCCCCATATATTTCTATGTGCTACTGTGTCTTATAATGTAGGTACAAGTTGTAGCGTAGATACCGTATTCAGTCAGTCAGCTGCTCCTAGTCAGTAGGTAATGAGTCCTTTTAATTCGAGGGCTTGAGTTAGATATTCAGTTTAAGAATTACCATAGTTTTTCCTTATTCATTCGTATTGAGTTAGGGTAGTTGGGAGTCATGACCCGACTACCTCAAGTTAATACTAGTAGAGGCTTTATAGACAGGCAGTAGAAGTTGATGTATTCATTTCCCATTTTGTACATAAAAGCAGAGTTGCACTTTTGTAAATTTAGTTGGTATTAGATAGAGTTATATTTTGCATTATTATTTTTTCTCCTGATATGTGCATATTGTTCAGTTGCTCATGAGTTATGCAAGTAGAAGAGTTATTTTGGGGTCACTTGTGCCCCTAAGCACCGTGTGATGACTTGGGATCAAATCTTGGGGCATTACAAACTTGGTATTAGAGCCCAGAGTTCAAGTGTCCTAGGGTGTCTATGAAGCCGTGTGTAGTAGAGTCTTCAGAAATGGTACGGAGACATACGTACTTTTCTTTGAGAGGCTACAAGATATTTAGAAAAGGTATCCATTCTTTCAAGTCTTAGATCGAGCTATAGAAATGTTCTTTGAGAAACTTATGCAGATTCTCATCTTCCTCTATTCAGGGCATCCCCGCCTTATCTTCGAGGTATTAGAGACAGTCAAGCTCAATTCTTTGAAAATAGTACTTTCTTAAACTGTCTCCAAAGATAGTTACGGAGTTTTAAATGAGCTAGAAATTATCCTATTAGTGCCTTATCATGCCTTGCTTATGAATCGTGCAATAAGCCCAACACAGTTGCGCTTCCAGATTCCTTCTCAAAATCTATAATGATAATCTATACTTCTTTATCTACGTACTGTTCTTGAGGTAACATGATCTGCAAGTTTCAATTTCCTTCCCTGATAATGCCCTTAGACTTACAAGTGAGAAATTTCAAAAGTCTCACAAAGCGGCCTAAGAAGAGCTTACCAATGTGTTATAAGTTTCCTAAGTTCAATGTTATGCCCTCTTCCTTATGAGTCATTCAGTTAAGACAGAGTAAGATGTGTATTCTTAGATTATCGAATATTGTATGGTGAGTTTCTACCTCTTATAACTTTGTTATAATTATGATGTTGGAACTGAAAGTCTAGTGAAGCCGTGTGGGGTTCTTTCGATTCACTAGCATAATTGCTTTGTTATCCATCTCAAATTCTTTTTCAAAATGCAAAATCAAAGACTAGTGAAGCCGGGTGAGGCCTATTTTGATTCACTAGCGACTCTTTGTGTGTCTTGTTTCCTCGTGCTGGTTAGAACTGGGTTTAGAGGCATAGTGGCAAGAAAGGTGGAAAATGTGATTTATTAAAAGTATGTATAGCCGAGATTTTTGCATGTGATCGAGTTAGTGATGAAGTGATATTGTCCATGTGTGTCAGCTCGTGGAAGAAAGAGAAGGAGTTTTTAGTGGAGGTAAATAATAGTTTGCTTAAGGTATGAAAAGAGTTATTGACAGTGTGTTGCACAAGACAAGTATAAGTTATGGATGAGGATACTTAGTGGATGAGTATTGTTAACTTAGGTGCTCCTGAGATTGCAAGGGGAAGTTAAGTTGAGGCTTAGAGGGTTATGAACTAAGTTAAGCTGTGTATGAAAGATAACTAGTAATGATGGGTAGAAGGAGGACACATTGATGGATTATAAATGAGAGAGGCCATATGATTATGACCAATTATTGTTGTTAGGGGGTTTAAGTGGGCTAGTGTTTATTGACATTTTGTTTTATAGTTTCCAAGTGAGAATTGTGTGTGTGAGGTGGAGTTGTAAGTTATGCTGAGCGCTAGGCATTAAGCTTAGATGATTGGTGGCTATAAAGGTGGATGTGATGATTTCTTAGTTAATGGTGCTAGTTATAGAGAAGTGATCTAATAGGCTTGGACGGTGTATGCAAGAGCTTAAGTTTGATCGATTTATAATTAAGTTTGATATTGTGTTCTTGGTGAGGAAGATTACCCAAGGTGCTATGGAGCTGCTTTATTTTCTAGCATCATTGTATGTGGTGTAATTAGTAAGTATCGTGGAGTTTCTAGGGGGAGGAAGAGTAGTTAGGTAATGAACGATGTTCCTAATAATTTAGTCAAGGAGTGTGATGGAAGACGTTGAGCCTCTCGAGTATGATTTTGATTTTCATGGTTTGGAAATATGTTTTTAAGCATAATGTTAGTAGGTGATAACGGAAGTAGTGTAGTTGTCAAAGGTTGGGAAGTATTTGAGTCGAACATTAAACCCTAAAATTGAAAATTTGAAATTTGACCAGATAAAAATAAGAGTTGAGGCACTAGAGGGTGTGCAAGTATTATGTGATGACTATTTGAGATAAAGGAGGATAGGGTGTAACTCATAAAATTATGTGAGGAGGTGGTTGGATACTTTCGAGTTAAGTTTTATTATTCTTGTGTATTTTTATATCTCGGACCCTAAGGTAAGATGATTTCAATTTAGACCAAAGTACACATAACAGTTCGCCGACCCAGAGTGATGTCTTTAGTCTAAGGAGGATATAGTAGAACGAGTAACCAGGTTAGGTTGTCAGTTTCTAGTAGGTGTGCCAATAAGTTGTGGAACAGCTGTGAGAAGGGATACTGCTCGAACCATTCTTATTTTAGTATTTTCAGTCATTCCAGTATTCATTCATGCTTTGCATTTTGATTCCATGATCATGATTCATATCCAGGCATGTCATAAAGAATCCTGTCCTCACTTAGTTACCGAAATGCGGAGTTTCAGACCTTTCATCGGTTGGAATCATATTTCGTGGTTACGAATTCCCAATTTAGGTCATGCAATGCATGACTTATGTACTCAAGCTTTGTGACATGTTCAGTTCCAATGTTCAAGTGCTACTTTTAGTTATCAGCAAAGAAATGAATTGAGATTTATATCTTGCATGTCCTCGGGCCGTATTTCTTTGATAAGTTTATGATGTTAAATCCTCTATTCCTCAAGCCTCAGTTGAGTGTCAAGTTATTCATAGCATCTATTCATGTGTCAGATCCTCATGCTCTAATCTTTTAGTTATCTTTCCTTACTCAAGATAGTGGTAGTGAAGAGTTGTTTAGATGGGAGAGAGAAGATATTTCCTTATCAATGATAGAGGGTGGCATACTTACTTTGGTAATGTGAAGTAAGATTGAGGCTAAGTCTTTGATACATGTTATGATTAGTTGAATTTTAATGTGTTATGATTGGAAAGATTGTGGTATGTTCATTTTGTGTAATTCCATGAGTTGAAAGGAATACTGAAGTGAAGCGTTTGTGTAGGACTTGATTAGCTAGGAGTATGTCAGGTGTGCTTGCTTAAGGTGAGTACATGGAAGTTGTTCTTGATAAGAGGTGTGTAGGGTATGAAGAAGAGGCTTTATAAGTGTTTTATTAGGAATGCACATGTGGTTATGAAGATAGGCTTGAATGTCGTGTTTGTGTACGTGCGGATGGATGCCTTGCACGTTAGTAAATAGCTAGTATTAGGTGGATTAGAGTTGTCGAAATGGTAATGAGAATTAATCTTGAAGTAAGAAGTTATAAGAATGTAGATGTGTGGGAGCCTATGATTCAGAATGGGGTTATGTAGCAAATCTTGTGGTTCTAGGTTAGGCATAAAGACGATGAGGCGGTTTGGTTTGAGAGGATATGAGTAGATGGAAGTATCGGTGTCATGTGAGGATTATAAGTCATATCGATCAAGTATAGTATTAGAAGGGTATAGTATAGTCGAGAGAGTGTTTAAGAAGTGTGGTTAAGTTTGAGAGTAAGGAGTTACCTTGCTTGAAGCTTAGTACTTTTATCCTGACTCATGATTCATAGGTTTATGTTTCAAGCTATGGGATTATGGTAATTCTATGATCTCTGATTCAGATGTCTTGTTTAGATCTTGCCTAAAGTTCTTTGCTTCTTCAGACCATTAGAATTCCTTGGAAGGGTGTTGAAGAAATCCTCAACTTAAGTATGAGTATCTAGTACGATTCAGTTTGCATAGTCAGCAACCCAATTTTTAAAATTTGGCAGATAGGTTTCTATGGTCTTCCATTTTTGGAACTAGTCTGGTCTTACCACTCGAAGTTTCATAAGTACGGGCAATCCTGTAAGTAGTTACTCACACCCAAAATCTACGGATTCAGTTCAGTATGTGTATCAGGCATCAGTTTTTGATTCGGATATATAATTGTGATTCAGTCTGTAAGCATTCATTGAACAATCTTTGTTTTCCAAGTATTCTAGTCCAAATAATATAATACCCGTTGTATAGTCTTATCCTTGTTTCTCATGACCTATGCCTGCATAAATTATCACTTCACAGTCCATGAGTACGATTGCACCCTTATCACATCAAGTGAATTCTAAACTCTCAGCATGAGCCCACTCTTTAATATAAGCAGAAGGCAAATCAACTCAGATTCAGTTGAGCATTACAGTTGTCCTCTATCTATTTTTTTGTAGTCTCGGATCCAACGATATAGCTATTCTCATCATGAGTTTATACATTCAATGAACTACTTTTAAGTTTAGAAAGATATAGATTTAGATTAGCAAGTTGTTTCAGCTACGTGTCTTCAGTTTTCTCTGTATTCTTGGCCAAACAGCAACATTCGAGGACGAATGTTTCCAAGGGGGAGATATTGTAATACCCCGATCGTTTCTTAAGCCTAAATCCATATTTTGAGTGAATATTAATGACTTCCAAAGTGATTGTTGTTTATATCGTGTTTTATTTCCCTAAATTCTACTTTCTATCATGTGGATATTGGATAAGCTTCCCATCGACATAAGATTCACCCGAATCGGACACTCGGTGAGGAAGTTAGAGCCATTTTGTAACACTCCGAGACTCTAACCAATAGTGCAACCATGAATAAAGCTCATGAGAAATAAATTATAGTGCTTTGGTTGTTTTTTGATCAAGGGTGATGTGTATTAAGGCCTCAATGATGTCCTAGCGATTAGGTGAATCGAAACATTCCTTGCCAACTGAAGGATATTGCCATATTCAATTTCAAATGAGCATATATATCTTTATACTACGAATTATTGAGCTCATTACCAACCAAAATATATATAATTGAATTAACTTTCCAAAGATACCAATTTCGCCAAAATACGATATCGGAGCTAAGAGTTATGCCCATTTTACTCCAGCATGTTAGGCTGGGAAACTGAGTGATGATATTCGTGATAAGCTGTCACAAGCATGACGACTTATCACCAATGTCATCAGCCCTAGGCAGATTTCCACCCCTGATGACGACATTTTGTGATAATCCATCACGCTCGTGACGACTTATCACCAATGTCGTCAACCTTAACCAGAAAATCAAAATTTTACCCTTTCGTGACGACATTTCGTGAAGACTTATCACCAGCTTGACGACTTGTCACAAATGTCGTCAACTATTTTTTTCAGCAATCAAGGGATGTTTTTTCCAGGGTATTTTGGTCCTTTTCACTTTTTTTTAACCTCTATATATATCCAAATAGAGAAGGGAAACCTCATTTCGTTCATTTCTCTTCCACGAAAAGTCTAGAAACTAGGGTTTCTCCTCCAACTCCAAAATCTAATCTTCTTCCAAGAAATTCAAAGATCTTATATAGGCTTCACAAATTTGTTCAAGATCCAAGATACCCATGTCAAATGCTTCAAGAACCCTAGCTCAAAAGTGCGAGAAAGAGTTTCAAAATAAGTTTCTTCATCTCAAATTCATAATCTAAGGTATGTGGGGTTTGAATAAGAACACTTCTTTCATTCTTGTGCTCAAAGATTTAATTTCTACTATTGAAATTCATGATTTTGCAAAGTGGGTTTACACCCAAATTACTTTATTAATGATTTATGATATTTGAGCTATTCAAGATTGATACACATGACTATTTCATCATTTTATTTCTTAAATTGAGAACTTATGCCATGAGTTGAATATTGTTATTATGAATTGATGATTTCCCAATGATTTGAGATAAGTGTCATGATTTAAGCTTTTCTATGAGAAGTTTGATTATTGAATATATGTTGATATTTGAGCTTGAGAGTCAAGAATGGGTTCTATGATATTTTCTTGAAGTTTCTGATACATGATATGATTTGATAAGCAAGTGTACTTGATGTTGAGAAAGATTGTTTTAAGTTTGAGTCGAGTTAGGAATCCACAAGTTGTTTATGATTTACAAATGAGATATATTTATGATTTGATCTTCATGATAGACCCTTGAGTTGATTAAGGTGGATTTCCTAATGCGTTCTGAGCTTAAGTCTGGGAGTAGTATTTAGCATCGAGTGGGAAGTGTAGGTTCAGCGCATCCTACTTCTCCAGAACTACATGCCACCATAGGATTAAGATTAAGGGCCTAAGGCCAAGACAGAGATCACTTAAGTTAAGGTTCTACTCCCATGGCAAGGATAGAATAACTCTCCCTAACGTAGGTAAGACGTTGGACTCCATGTAAGCTTACATGATTTATGTCGGTTATAAGAAACTCCCAAGTCCATAAGAGTTCAACTTTCATGGGTTACCAAGTTACTCTAAGTCATGAGTTAAAGAGTTTGAGTTGAGTATAATGTTTTATGAGATATATAATGCTTGTATTACTATTGATGATTTACAAGGAATATATTTCAGTTAATTCAACCGAAGAAAGTCGTTATCGTTAGCATGCATGATTTTTATAATCATTTATGATATTATTTATAATGTTGCACTGCACCCCCACATACTCAGTACATTCCTTAAAGTACTGACCCCCATATATTTCTATGTGCTACAGTGTCTTATAATGTAGGTACAAGTTGTAGCATAGATACCGCATTCAGTCAGTCCGCCACTCCCAGTCAGCAGGTGATGAGTCCTTTTGATTCGAAGGCTTGAGTTAGATATTTAATTCAAGAAGTACCGTAATTTTTCCTTATTCAGTCGTATTGAGTTGGGGTAGTTGGGAGTCATGACCCGACTACCTAGAGTCAATACTAGTAGAGGTTTCATAGACAGGTAGTAGAAGTTGATGTATTCAGTTCCCGTTTTGTACATAAAATAAGAGATTATCCAGTTGCTTATGAGTTATGCCGGTAGAAGGGTTAGCTTGGGGTCACTTGTTCCCCTAAGCACGGTGTGATGACTCGAGACCAAATCTCAGGGCGTTACAGGTTATTAGGTTTTAGGGGGGATTAATTATTTTAATTAAGTATTAGATGAGCTATGAAAAAAGGCACGTCATCAATGAATTGGGGCTAAATTGATCTATTAAATACAACAACAACATACCCAGTGTATTTCCATAAAGTGGGGTCTGGGGAGGGTGTTGTGTACGCAGACCATACCACTACCTCATATGAAGTAGATAGGCTGTTTTTGATAGACCCTCGGCTTAAGGCCGATAGCATTATAACAAACACAAAGTAAATACATATAAACTAGTATAATCTGCAAAATAAAGTAACACCACTAACCATAAAATAATCCTACATCCACAAGCTAACACTAAAAAATTATCTATCCGAAACCATACACAACACTCAACACCACGATCAAGAAACTTCACCCACAAAAAAGAACGCTCTCCTATTGTTATCGACGCACTTTCACCCCTTAACCCTCTACCCTAATCCGCGTCCTCCATCCCTTCCTATGTCCTTCATAAGCTGTAACTGCTCTGTATCATGCCTAATCACTTTCCTCCAATATTTCTTAGGCCTACCTCTACCCCGCCTAAAACCACCTATAGCCAGTTTCTCACACCTCTGCACTGGAGCATCAGAGCCTCTCCTCATCACATGCCCGAACCAACGTAACCTTGCTTCTCGCATCTTGTCCTTCACCGAGGCCCTTATATGGAAAGGACATTTTAGGCCCTTTTCCGTTTATTTTATTTTACATTTTTTAGTTTGATACACCCCTTAAAGAGTTATTTATTAGGAGTTTGTTTTGTTTATCCATATTAATTATGTTTTGAAAGTACATGATTGAGATCTACTACGTTATATAATTACTTAATGATAAGGATAATTTGAATAAAATAATAAATCTCTCTTGATTTGTTAAAATAAGAAGTAATTAATATAATTTTAGTCTAAGATCAAGTAAAATGAAAAAGAGAGAGTAAAATGTACTCTCTCGTTTCCTTTTTCTTGTCTCTTTTACTTGACAGTTCATTTAAGAAACTATATATTATGAGTAAACTAATAAACTTTTCTTATTAATTATATTTTGAAAATCAAGTTTAACCACCAATACTTTATGTAGTTACTTAATAAATAAGGATAACATAGAAACAAATAAATAAAATTTGCTGAAATAGGTATGTAAAAAACAATTAAATTTTAATATAAGAAATAAGTAAAAAAGAAAAGTAATCTAATAAGGAACAAGTAGGGATCTAAAAAACCCATATATCAACTAACTATTAGATAGTCAAACAATTTACAAAGATATAATTTAGATATAAACTATATATAATTTAAAAAAGAACTATTTATGTGACACAAAAATATAATTTAGATAGTCAAACAAATTTTTTAACTATTGTGATTTATAATACCTTTTATAATTTTTATTATTAATAAATAGTAGTGAACAATTTCCTTTCAATTATTCAAGTTCTGGCCTTTTCTACCTATTATAATGTCAATTTATCCAAAATTGGGCTTAAATTGACCTAATTTAAAATCTTCAAATAACCCAATCGAATAACCCCAACCTGGTCCAAATCATACATTTAGTCTCAGTTGTCCACACCCTTTAATCTGTCAATCCCTATCCACCCCTTAGTACTTTTTTTTTTAAAATAATTTATCCTATCACCCCTAAGTCCTAACCTAATTCCTTTCTCCTCTCCTACTGCCTCCTTTGTTCTTACCACCACTGGCCATTGCTGGCCAAAAACACCACAATTAAACCACTCCCCCCTTTACTTATTTTCCTCTCACCATAAAATGTACAAAGAATGTCTTCCACGTTGTTAGAATTTGCAAAAATTAGATCCAATCAATTTATAGAAAACCTGAAGGCTCTTTTCTAGAAATCTAACTTTACAATTTTTCAATCAATTACGCAGAAAACTTAAAAGAAGACATCTTCTAGACCTAAAAAGTCATAATATTTGGCAATTTAATTTTCTTGTGAGATATAATCAAATTTTGATGTCATTAAGAATCCAATTTTCTTGTGGGGTTTTCTGAGGGCCTACTCTGAAACACCACCAAAAGGATGGTTAAAATCTTCAACTGAATCATCCATGACAATTCAAGTTTTGTGACTCAATTCGACTCAATTGACATTGATTTGAAGAAGAAGAGAGAAGTGTATTGATATTAGCAAGTTAATTTTCCATTTTAGTCCTATTGCAATTTCAGAATTCCTAATATCTTTAAGTGCCAAAGTAGGTATGTTAACCTGCTGCCTACTTTGGCACAATTGATTGGTGTTCATTGTCATTTATAAGTAAGGAGAAAATTAAAAAATATTCAAATAAAAATAATCATTAAAGAAAGAGACAAAAGTAATAATGTGTTGAAAAAACTAATAGACAATGTAGTAACCTTATTGCATTAAAAATTTTCTAAAGTCTAGAAAAGTTCTTCATTCTCCCTTATATATAGTAGTAATTTCAGGATATAAATGCGCAATGAAATCCTCTCTTTTAATAAAATGAAAATCATAAATTGCATCATATAATTGTTTGAAAAAGTCATTTATATATTCATGCTTTAGGGGCGACATAATACCCTTTTTTCTCTCTATTTAAAGTGAAATTTGTGCCATCTTAAGTGATGTCTTGGTAGAGAAAATATCTTTACTTTTTTTATCAAGAGTAAAAGAGGCTAAAATGATACTCAAAATTGTCACGACCCAGACTAACGGACCGTGCGGGCACCAATACTTTCTAAGTAGCTAGGAGAACCCTTATTATCCAATAAAAAAATATGCGAAAGACTTCTATTTTAAGAAAATATAAAGTAAATTAAATAATAGTAAATAATTAAAAAACTTCTTATAAATGTCCTTCACTATCCCAAGACTTGGTGAGACATGTACAAGAGCTACCTATTACAACATAGACCGACAATGAAATAAATAATACAAGGACTCTAACATCTGTCAGGAAGAAAGTGCAGAAGTTAGTGCTGAATATCATCATTCATCTAGTAACTGCAAACTAACCTGCATTCAGTCTACACCCCAATAAGAAATGTAGAAAAGTAGGGTCTGTACAACCACATGTACTGGTACGCATCATCGGCCGACCGTGTTAGTTCATATAATCATAAAATAGAATTAAGAAAAATAAATCATGACATCTTGAATGGAATATAATTCAACTAAGGTTGTAAAATTTTTATTGCTTTACCTATATAAATTACAATATCTGACTACTCTTCCAACTCCATCAATATTATATTCGCTACTAACATACTCTAGCCTCATGAATTCACACAATCAACCATAATCCAACGCGAATACATCACTATTTCTCTCTATTCTCCTTATCTTTTTCATTACTCATATTCATATGGACAAACCCGTATTCATAGACAACCCACACTAAACTCGCGGGCTAAAAATCCAATGCTCTCATATATTATTAAAGAATGATAACTAGTTATTCTGATATGCTACGATTAAAACACGTATAAATAAAGCAAATCAACCAACATATAAGTAAGTATAAAGTTTCACTTCTTCAAATACACATCACACAATCAAATACCCAATGAATCAACAATACAACAATAACAGATCAAACAGTGCTTACAAACAAGCCACATAACCATCAAGAGTATCAACCATAGTGTAAACATCCACAGACTCAACACAAATATGTACACACATGCTATGAGACTTATTTTTTGCTGAAATAGTCATGACCTAAAGGGAACAATCTATGTTCATGTACCGTACCGACATGGTACCCGATCCACCATATACATATCCGTACCGGCGTGGTACCCGATCCATCATATATATATCCATACTGACATAGTACCCGATCCATCATAACATATCCGTACTAGTGTGGTACTCGATTCAATGTATACATATCCGTATCGGTGTGGTACCTGATCCAACATACATATATCCATACTGGTGTGATACCCGATCCAACATATACATATCCTTACAGGCGTGGTACCCGATCCAACATATATATATTCGTACCAGCATGGTACTCGATCCAACATATACATATCTATCTGGCGTGGTACTCGATCCAACATATACATATTCGTACCAGAGCAATACCCGATCCATTATAAATAAGTAATATCAATATCAAATTTACACTTCCTCATAACATACAACACGATGTACCAAGTTTACAAGTACACGTAAAGTCATGAGATAATTCCATCAAGTAAATTTCAATATTCATTTATATACGAATCAATAATCCAAACATCAACAAGTCATTCATGACATTAATACATGGAGTTATCATTATCAAACAAGCCTCTAATAAGCACATTTCAATAATCATCATTATCACAATTTAGCCTCTCATGGGCATCCAATAAATAAAGTGTTTTTATCAATACCAAAATAAGAATATCATAAAATAAATCATAATTTAACACTTAAGCATGTAAGTCAATATTGTAGTATTACTTACTCATTAATTATTAAAATATCACTACCTCTTTTCATATAATACAATCATCACACTAATTCAAGTTATCTATCCTTTAGATATTACTGTACTCGTTAGTACTTAATCCTAGAATGGTTCTCCTCACCATATTATTGTCCAACACATACAACTTAACATCATTTAACTCAACTAGGTTCATCACTAGAATAACTAAGAACAATCATGTCCACATTCTTCATTTACAACAATCTCATTACAGCATATAGCACATAATATCAAAAGTATCATATAATTAATCAATAATATAGTTTTCGAGATTAAAGTTAAGTTCTTGTGTCTTTATCCAGCTCAACTCCATGCCCGTACGCCTAGACATGTTTTCTCTCATTAATTCTGAATTATAAAAATATAAATTAACATAATCTTCTACTCATTAAACCCAGCCTACCTGGACGCCAAGCTTTTGGAAGAAACAAACTGCAACAAAGATGCTCTTTCCTTTCCTTCATGCCTTGGAATAATCAATCATCTAAAAATTAAGTAATTATAAGAGTAATAAGTAATTACTCTTCAATTGAATATCTTTGGGATTCAAACCCACTAATTCTGCCCTTCATTCAAGGTCTATATCATCCTCCAAATTCAATTAATCATTAATTAGCTCTTTCAAGCTTAACCCATCTCCATTAATAGATTTTTTATACTAAAGGTCTCATCTTTATAGAATTCAAGGTTCCTAACCATCAAAATTCATAATCTGATTTATAAAATTCATGTTAGTAATCTTTATATAGTTTAGAATGATCTCTAGATCATATTAAAAACACCCATGAGTATTCTCTAAAAGAATTCCACCATTAAAGATCTTTCTAAGGATTCTAAGATATTAAAGGATTAAAAGACAAAGAAAATAATAAAAAGACTTACCTCCACTAAGGAATTTCACCATAAGCTTTGAAAATTACCTCTCTAGGGTTGGGGAATGAAATTTGAGATTTTTAGACCTAAAATACGGCTGAAGCCAATTTAAATACATCCAAAATTTTTGCTACAACAAAATCCCATTTCAGCCAGATAGTGCTCAGTAAAACAGTCATAACTTGGTAAGAGGACTTAGAGATATTTGATTTGATAGGTAATGGGACCCCTAACTCCTTATATTCTATGAGATATTATTGTTTGAAGTTGTCCCTGATAATAACCCATATCGAAAGTGTATTGGATAGAAAGTTTTATACTTAGCTTTGTGTAGGGATATTGTACGACCTTAATTCATACCTAAAGAACTTTCAAAACTAAAGTATTGATATTAGCACTCACAAATAATTAAAATTCATCAAGCTTGAGTCTATCTAGACACATCCGAAGGCTAAAATCTTCACCAAAAAATTTGAGGTGTCATAATAAGTAAAATATTTGCTATTTTGGACCAAAGTTAATATTCAGGAATGAAAATTAAGAATTTTCATGAATTTATTATGAATAATTTAGTAATTATGAAATGGATCATTACAATCAGATACCAATTTACCATCCGTTCATCTCTGAATGGGCATTCAGTGGAGAAAAGCACGAGGTTGAAATTAGAGAGACATTATAAACAGAGTTGCTTATACTGCACCCTGTTCACTCTCTTGATATCCATATCAATCAACCCACATTCTATACTCAATCATTCAAATAAACTTTTCAAAATACGAAGATGTGGAGCAACATATTTACACATGAATCACTTATTCTCCTTTTAATGGCCTAAGTCTGAAAGTTGAGTTTCACAAAGAAAAAATAAAGATGGTTAAAAGATTCACCTTGATGAAGACAAACATTCAAAAACACCTCTTTTTCACTATCGAAGCTCTAGAGTCCCGAATTCATATATGAAAAGTGCTACGAGATGCTACATAAATCTACTATTCAATTTTCAACACTAAACAAGTCACACCTAATCCACCCAACATACAAGCTCTCTCTGAGACACCTGACTCAATTTCTAGCCAAGACTATCCTATGAAAAATCTATATTTGATCATATTTAATCTACCACACCACTTACAAGTCACATAACTTAGATATCTGCATAAACTCAATCAAGACTATTAAATTCATTCTATAAAGCTAGCTTCAATATTTCACAAACATTATTGTTTTCACCTCCAGATCACCCACGGTTCAGGCTTAGTATTTACTACTATACATAGATGACAATATAGCCACTCACTCATTACACAGGCTTACAATAATTGGCCATAAAGATCCCAAAGAATTATAGCCTACAACACATTCTCCTCCATAATATTGTTAATATTCATTTAATCATCATACCTTAATTACTCAACAAGTAATATCCACCAAGTATCACCCAAGGAAAGATCAATCATGTCATTTAATAATTCACTTATTCTCCCATTTAGGATCATTCTTAATTATTTTATGAGTGTAACTAAGACATATGATTTTGCATTGCCACACACCATCATGGGAATTACTATCCTCTAAAAGTATCATATATTAGCTAACTCTATGGGACATGTAAATACATAATTCAGCCACAAGGTCAAGTCAATAATAATTTATCTTCTCAAGATTTTCTGTAATGCATAAATCCACAGCTATAATTTATGTCCAGACAATCACTAACTCAATATTTTTCAATGACCAACACTTCAGGATTAAGCCAAACCACTCTTATAACACTAACACCAATTTAAGATATATAGAGCCATTCTTATTTCTACCTAATAATATTTTTATTACGGGCTTCACTTAACTCTTAATCACCTCAAGAGTGGTCCTCACACCACTAGCATATAAGCAAGGTAAAAAAAACAAACCAGTTACAGGTCATTATCAGTCTCATCGCCAATATCACATTCCAGACTAGTTATCGATCAAATTCTATAGGTATCAACAACCTCTACTAGTTTTTGTCACTTCTATTTAAAACTCATTATTTTTCCAAACATTAAGAATCTGTTCACATAAGGACCTAAAAATAATGTAACTTAGCTACTCCTCACAAGATTATAATTTCAATAATAAAAATACACAAAAATTCTAAATATAGTCTCAATGGTCGGACCACATAAGGATCCCACATAATATCAAATAATTGGACCACACGAGGATCCATCCACAATATCATTAACAATAACCTCTCATTACAGAAAACATATATCACCCAGTTTTTTATTCATGTCACCTTTTCACCATCTTTTCTTGACATCTGTTCTTATATCATCCTCTCAATTCTCATACCATCAATTTCATCAGTATAATAGTACAAAAATAAGTAAGCACCATAGAATTACTAGTCTCACAATAACAAGAAATCAAATAATTCCGTCACAATTATCAATAAAAATAACTTCATCAATTTTCATAACTTAAATTCAAACAAAAACAATTCATAATACTGACAAAAATCTAGCAACACAAGTTTAGCACAATATCAAACACAAGCAATCAATAAGTTCTCAACTTTCACAAGTCTTTACCTTTTAACAATAACTTTTAGACCATATTAATAAATACCAATTGAAATCTCCTAGATTTTTATTCAAAATTACTAAGATACCAATTAGAATCAACTACATTCCAATTGAGCTCTGTTAAGATACCAATTAAATTGTCTAGATACCAATTGGATTCAATCTAATAGTCCAAGAGTAGGATGAAATGATGGAGAAAGAGAAATAAAAATAACTTCTACATGCCTCATAGCCTTCCAAAGATTGGGTTTGGGCCCCTACACACCAATCTACAGAACTCTAATTAACATTACTCTTATACTTGTGGGATCGGTGAACCTAACGCTCTAATACGAACTATCACAACCCAGACTAATGGACCGTGTGGGTCACCTACGCTATTCTAAGTAGCTAGGAGAACCCTAATTACCCAACTAAAAATATGCGAAAGACTTCTGTTTTTAAGAAAATATAAAGTAAATTAAATACTAATAAATGAAGTCTTTTTAACATCTTCTTACAAATGTCTTTCATTATCCCAAGACTTGTCCAGACATGTACAAGAGCTACCTATTACAATTTAGACTAAAAATAAAATAAATAATACAAGGACTCAAATATCTGCCAGGAAGAAAGTGCAGAAGTTAGTGTAACGCCCCGTAGTTTTGTTCGACTTGATGTCACCTAGAGCCATGTTTGAGAGGCTAGCATCTTGAAAATACTTTAAGTGTAAAAAAGGACTCAGGCATTTTGAGCTCCTAATCATTGATAATCTTATTCTCGACCTTCCCGACCCTCAATAGTCGATATGTAAGCTAATTCATGATTCGGGAGGTCAATAGGTATCCCCGAACAAGTTTTAGATTTTTTAAGCCGTGTTTAGACATTGTTTGGTTTCCCAAAATAGTTGACCAGCGTGATATTAGCACACCGCATCGCCCATCATGTTGGTCAATTTATGTGCAGAAACTGCCAGTCAAAAGTACTGAGACTTGGCATGATTAGGGCACGATGCATCGCGTATTGCGTCGATGCCATCGACGCACTGCATCATCAATCGTGTCGATGTCCAGTTGTTTCATCTTTTAAAATCTATATTTTTAAGGGCAGTTGGGTCATTTTTCCTTATTCTAATACACCCCAATCACGAGATTAAAACATAATATTAGCACTTTAGGTTGGTTTTCATGAAAAAATAACTCTCTTAACATCAATTAAAAACCTTAGCCTCTTCTTTTAAGATCAAGAGCTCATCCTTGCAAGTCAATAATTTCAAAAACTAAGGTGAAATTCAAAATCCACTCTTCCTGCTAAACAACATTAGGTATGTGGGGTTTTCCTAAAATTTCATGGGCAGAGAAATCTTCTTCTAATTATGCAAGGGGTTAAGAAATCATGATTTTAAGAAAAGGGTTTTGAATTTACGATTAATAGCATATTTTAGAAGCCTTGATTAGTATTGTTTTGGTTTTTAGGAATTCTCCCAAATTGATTTGAAATCTTATATATATGTATCTGTTTAAGGTTGATATTTGAATTGAGAGCATGACTCACATAGAATCTCTCTCTTGTTATGATTTTTTCCGCTTTTCATATGAAATGGATTATTTTGAATGCATCTTGAAAAACATGATATAAAATGTCATGATTTAGGTTATGATTTAATCATGGTTTAGAATTCAAAAGAGAGGGTTGTTTATGTTGATAAAGGTTGAATATGTATAAGATGAAAGAGTTGCATGGTTTGCTAAAGATTTGTATGACCACCACATAATTATTGAAAGGATGAGAATCTTTGCATAGTTTTGACTTGTGTTATCAAAACATAAAATCTCTTGTATTATTTGCATGCTTGGGAGGTCTGCACTGTGTTTTAATAAAAGATAATGTATAATAAATTATGGCTCAGAAAGCATGACTTGTAAGTCTTGGTATGATGATACCAAATCAGACAGTGCCATAACAGACACAGACTATTATAAAAATCAAATTTTGTCAAACTTTCAGGATTTTGAACTTAGAATGAAACATTTTTAGAAAAGGCTAAAATTAGGAATAAAGAGATGTTAGGTGGTTCTCTGAAGAAGGCACTAGTTCAAACAACTCATTGCCCAAAACCGTGTTATGCCGATACGAATATATTATTCTACACTGGCCTAGTGCTCTGTGGCGTATCAGACTCAGACACTCCAACCTTATGGAAACCTTGGGTTGGGGGCTTCCCCACTGATTCAAAGGCGGATTCCATATAGCCCGTGGAATATCAGACTTGTAGGGGAGTGCCACCTAACTCAGAAGTAACTCAAAGAATAGAATTACATTGCCATGACTATTTTGTGTTTATTCAAGAAGTCCCCATGTGTTTTGAACTATATCATGCATGATGTTTTGCAAACTTCTATCATCTATTTTATGAATACAAATATATTATTTTAGATTTCTTTACGTACCAGTACAATTGTATTGGCCCCTACCTCTCAAGGACTGAAACTTAATCTAGAGGTCCGGATAAGTAGTAGATATTTCAGACAAAAGAGATGAGTTCAGTGGTGGGCCTTCCTTGTTCCAAAAGGCCTGTTTATTTCAGATTTATGTTAGCTATTTAGATTTGGGTCTGCTGGGGGCCTTGTTCTAGTTTTTAAACAGTTGTCATTTCATTATGTAGTAGGGGTTTCATAGACTGGTTCAGATATTGATTAGATGTTGTTGAATTGCAACCCTTATTATTATTTTGAATTTAGAATGATTATGATTCCTTAATAAGTTATATTTCTGCATTTTTTTTGTATATGAATGGTGTATATGATTATAAGTGAGAAGGGCATTCGGGCCTTCATGATTCAGATTGCTCATCACGACCAGGGCCTCAGTTCGGGCCATGAAAAACTTGGTGTCAGAGCACGGTTCAAGGTCCTAGGGTGTCTATGAAATTATTTCAGGTAGAGTCTTATTTATGGGTGTGTAGAATGCTACACTTATTAGTAGGAAGCTACTAGACATTTAGGAATATTTCCCCTCTTTGTGATTTAGTTCGGGCTTTAGAGTCTAATATATCCTCTAATCAATGATCTCTTGCACTTTAGAAAAACAGCCATGCCTCCATGTCGTTCTAACGATCAAAATGTCCAGATTGATGAGGTCTGTCCTACTTATGGGATTAGGACATATAATAGAGCTCAGACTCCATAGGCTGTTATTACTTCGAGAGTTCTACCTACTCAGACCAGCCCACCCAGGGCACCTAGAGATCCCCGGTCGGGGACTAACCACACCCATCCTCATGACAGAGAGGTTTCTAATACCAAATTTAGGCAGTCAATATATATGCTTGCGCAGTTGGTGGCCATACAGACTCAAATATCGAAGGATGTTGGGTCTGCATCTATTAAATTTGAGGCTACTCGGGTGGGTCAGTTCACGAGGATGAACATACCTAAGTTTACTGGCACCAAGTTAGAGAAGGATCCATAGGAGTTTATGGATGAGATGGAGAAAATTTTTATGGTGATATATGTAGATGAGGTGGAAGGGGTGGAATTAGCAATTTATCAGCTTAAAGAAGTTACGAATCAATGGTATAGTGAGTGGGATGATTCTAAGGGTGAGAATGCTGAGCCCACAGTAGAGGGCGAGTTCATGGAAGCCTTCCTAGATCGATTATTTCCTCTAGAGTTGAGGAAAGCCAAAGCTAAAGAGTTTATAAACCTAAATCAAGGAAAAATGCGTGTCAAGGAGTACACTCTGAAGTTCAACCAACTAGACCGTTATCCTCCAAAGATGGCTAGTAATATGAGAGCCTGAATGAGGAAATTTGCATCTGGCCTTTCAGACGACTTAGTTCTTGAATATAAGGAGGAAATGCTAAACAGAGAGATAGACTTCTCTAGACTATCAGTCCACATACAGCTGGTAGAGGAGAAGAAGAAGAGAATCACTGAATCTAGGGAGAAGGATAGGTAGGACAAGAGGTCCAGAATAGCTGACCAAAGCCACAGTCAGCCGCAGAGTGGTAATTGGGGTAGTAGATGGTAGAAAAATAAGTTTTGGGGTAATGCATAGTCTAAAGCCAGCACCCTAGTGCCCAGACCCCCAGTTGATAGACGATCTTAGAACTTTTAGACTAATCATGGATCCAGGGAATAGGATACCTAGTCGCAGGGCCGTATGGCTCAGCAACATCATATATTTCTGTGGTGTGAGATTTGTGGTAAGCATCATCTAGGAAGGTGTCAGCTGGGTACACTAGTATGCTATTCATGTGGTCAGTTGGGTTATTTCCAAAGAGATTTTCCTTCTGTTAGGAGGAATGTTGGTGCCAAGTCACAAGCCAATTCTTCTACACCACCATCGCCTCAAAAGGGTGCCATTTCAGCTGCCAGGAGCGGTCACAACTGGTTGTTTGTTTTGACCAAATATCAGGATACAAAAGCTTCCCCAAATGTAGTTATGGGTACGTTACAAATATTTTCTTATGATGTGTACGTGTTGCTTGATCTCAGGTCTACCTTGTCCTATGTGACCCCTTATGTGGCTGTTGGTTTTGGGTTTGAACCCGATATAATTGCTGAACCTTTCTCTATTTCCACTCCGATGGGAGATCCTGTTATGGCTAGGAAGGTGTATAGAAATTTTTTTGTGTCTATTTATATTAGGGATACTATGGCAGACCTCATAGAGCTTGAGATTCTTGACTTTGATGCTATCTTAGGGATAGATTGGCTCCATTCGTGCTATGCCATACTAAATTATAGGACCCGAAGAGTCACTTTTTATTTCTCGAATAAAACAGTAATAGAGTGGGATGGACATTCTTTAGTACCTAGAGGGCACTTTATATCTTACCTTAGAGCCCGTAAACTCATTTCTAAGGGCTATTTGTATTATCTTATTTGGGTTAAAGATTTAAATATGGAAAGTCCTTCTCTTTAGTCTGTCCCTATGGTAAATGAATTTCCAGAAGTCTTTCCAGATGATCTCCTAAGCATACCACTTGATAGGGAGATAGATTTTGGTATAGATTTACTGACACACACCCATCGTATTTTTATTTCTCCCTATAGAATGGCTCCTGCAGAACTGAATGAGTTGAAAAAACAGCTAGCAGACCTTCTAGACAAAGGTTTTATTTGTCCTAGTATTTTTCCCTAGGGTGAACCTATACTCTAAATACGAAAGAAAGATGATACCTTACGTATGTGCATAGATTACCGTCAGCTGAACAAGGTCACTATTAAAAATAAATATCCTATTCCTAGGATTGATGATCTCTTTGACCAACTTCAGGGTGCTAAATACTTTACAAAGATAGACCTTCATTCTAGATATTATCAGCTGAAGGTTAGAGAGTTAGACATTCCCAAAACAACTTTTCAAACTCGATACGGTCATTATGAATTCTTAGTCATGTCCTTTGGGTTGACTTATGCCCCTGCAGCTTTCATGGACCTAATGAATAGGGTATTCCATCAGTTTCTAGACATGTTTGTCATAGTTTTCATTGATGATATCTTTATTTACTCTAAGAGTGAGGAGGAAAAGATCATAAGTTGTATGCAAAATTTTCCAAGTGTGAATTCCGGCTTAATGCTATTGCTTTCTTGGGGCATATTGTGTCTAGTGACGGGATTAAGGTTGATCCACAAAAGGTTGAGGCAGTGAGAAAATGGCCCAGACCCACGACTCCAATCGACATTTGGAGCTTCTTGGGTTTGGTAGGGTATTACAGAAGATTCGTAGAGAGTTTTTCCTGCTCCACTTACTAAGCCGACTCAGAAAAAGGTAAAATTTGTGTTGTTTGATTCTTGTGAGAATAGTTTTGAGAAGTTGAAAGACAAGTTCATAACTGCTTCTGTTTTGACTCTTCAGAAAGGTACAGAGGGTTTTGTTGTGTACTGTGATGCGTCCCGAGTGGGACTTGGATGTGTACTTATGCAATATGGTAAAGTAGTGGCTTATCCATTTATGCAGTTGAAGGTGTATGAGCGAAATTACCCCACCCATGACTTAGAGTTGGCGGCTGTGGTGTTTGCACTTAAAATCTGTGGCATTATCTTTACGGGGTACATGTTGATTTATTTACTGACCACAAGAGTTTGCAGTATATTTTCTCATAGAAAGAATTGAACCTCATGCAGAGACGTTGGTGGGAGCTTTTGAAGGATTATGACATCAGCCTGTACTATCATCCGGGCAAGGCGAATATGGTAGCTGACGCCCTTAACAAGTTATTTATGGGCAGCCTTTCTCATGTTGAGGAAGGGAAAAGAGTGATGGTGAAGGATATTCACCGACTTGCAAATCTAGGGGTAAGACTCTTAGATTCCAAAGATCGAGGAGTGATTGTCCATGAAATAGCTACATCATCCTTTTGTGCATAAGTTAAAGAGAAGTAGGTTAAAGATCCCATCTTGATACAGATTAAGAAAGATGTAGGGCAACAGAAGGTGATGTCTTTTGAAATTAGTGGTGATGGGATTCTAAGATATCAAGGAAGATTATGTGTGCTAGATTTAGATGGTTTGTGGGAAAAAATCCTTGACGAAGCTCACACTTCGAGGTATGTTTTTCACCCAGGATCTACTAAGATGTATCATGATTTAAAAGCTATATATTGGTGGAATAGTATGAAGTGTCATGTGGCTAACTTTGTTTCCAAGTGTTTGAACTAACAAGTTAAAGTAGAGCATATGAGGCTAGGTGGTACTTCCCAAGAGATGGCTTTGCCTTTGTGGAATTGGGAGATGGTCAATATGGATTTCATTATGGGACTTCCGAGCTCCCGAAACCAGTATGATTCTATCAGGGTGATTGTTGACCAATTGTTCAAGTCATCTCACTTTCTGCCTGTTAGGACTAACTATTCAGGAGATAATTATACCAAGCTGTACATTGAGAAAATAGTTCACCTGCATGGGGCACCCGTATCCATCATATCTGACCGATGTACACAATTATCTTCACAGTTTAAGAGGTCTTTTCAAAGGGGTTTAGGTACCCAAGTGAACCTAAGCACTGCATTTTACCCTCAACGGATGGGCAAGCCGAGCACACCATTCAAACCCTTGAGGATATGTTGAGGGCCTGTGTAATTAACTTCAAAGGTAGTTGGGTAGATAACTTTCCATTGATAGAGTTTGCATATAATAATATCTACCATTCTAGTATTAAGTTGGCTCCTTTTGAGGCATTATATGGGGGAAGATGTAGGTCGCCAATAGGGTGGTATGAAGTAGGTAAAATGCGGTTGTTTGGGTTCATCAGTCAATGGAGAAAGTGAAAATCATTAGAGAACAACTTAAAATAGCCCAGAGTCGACAGAAGTTATATGGTGATGTTAGAAAAAGGGAGCTAGAATTTGAGGTTTGTGATTGGGTGTTTCTCAAAGTCTCTCCTATGAAGGGAGTTATGCGTTTCGAGAAGAAAGAGAAGTTGAGTCCTCGCTATATAGGGCCATACTAGATTTTGAGAAGGATAGGTGGGGTTGCATATGAGTTAGAGTTGCCTGCAAATCTGGGTTTTGTTCACCCAGTATTTCACATATCCATGTTGAAGAAATATATTGGAGACCATTCCCTAGTGTTGCCTATATAGGAGATCAAGGTGACAGACTCCTTGTCATACGAAGAAGAGCCTATTGAAATCTTGGATCGCCAAGTTAGAAAGTCGATGAACAAGGAAATAGTCTTAGTTAAAATACTGTGGAAGAATAAAAAAGTTGAGGAAGCTACTTGGGAATCAAAAGATGACATGCGAGCTAGGTATCCAAACCTCTTTGAGTCAATGGGTGACGTCATAGAAGGTCCTATTTAATTTCTCTCCATATCCCTTCTTCATTATTTTCCTTAGTATGTTAAAATCATGCTTGCCTGTGTTTGAAGTCATCATTCGGGGATGAATGATCCAAAGGGGGGATAATGTAACGCCTCATAGTTTTGTTCGACTTGATGTCACCTAGAGCTATGTTTGAGAGGCTAGCATCTTGAAAATACTCTAAGTGTAAAAAGTGACTTAGTAATTTTGAGCTCCTAATCGTTGATGATCTTATTATCGACCTTCCCGACCCTCAATAGTTGATATGTTATCTAGTTCATGATTTGGGAGGTCAATAGATGTCCTCGGATAAGTTTTGGATTTTTTAAGCGGCGTTTAGACCTTGTTTGGTGTTCCAAAATAGTGGACCAACACAATCTTGGAGCGCTGCATCACCCATTGCATTTGTCAATTTTTGTGCAGAAAATGCCAGGCAAAAGTACTGAGACTTGGCACGATTAAGGTAAGACGTGTCGGGTATCATGTCGATATCGTCGCCGCGCCGCGTCGTCAATCGCGTCGATGCCCAGTTGTTTCAGTTTTTAAAATCTGCATTTTTAAGGCTAGTTGGGTTATTTTCCCTTATTCTAATACGCCCCAATCATGAGATTAAAATATCATATCATCACTTTAGGTTGGTTTTCATGAAAAAATAACTCTCTTAACATCATTTGAAATCCTAGCCTCTTCTTTTAAGATCAAGAGTTTATCCTTGCAAGTCAATAATTTCAAGAACTAAGGTGAAATTTGGAATCCACTCTTCCTCCTAAACAACATTAGGTACATGGGGTTTTCCTAAAATTTCATGGGCATAGAAATCTTCTTCTAATTATGCAAGGGGTTTAGAAATCATGATTTTAAGAAAAGGGTTTTGAATTTACAATTACTAGAATGTTTTAGAAGCCTTAATTAGTATTGTTTTGGTCTTTAGGCCTTCCCCCAAATTGATTTGAAATCTTATACATATATGTATGTGTTTAAGGTTGATATTTGAATTGAGAGCATGACTCACATAGAATCCCTCTCTTGTTATGATTTTTCCCGCTCTTCATATGAAATGGATTGTTTTGAATGCATCTTGAAAAACATGATATGAAATGTCATGATTTAGGTTATGATTTGATTATGGTTTTGAATTCAAAAGAGAGGGTTGTATATGTTGATAAATTTTGAATATTTATAAGATGAAAGAGTTGCATGGTTTGCTAAAGATTTGTATGACCACCACATGATTATTGAAAGGATGAGAATCTTTGCATAGTTTTGACTTGTGTTTTTGGACCATGAAATCTCTTGTATTATTTTCATGCTTGGGTGGTCTGAACTGTGTTTTAATGAAAGATCACGTATAATACATTATGGCTCAGAAAGCATGACTTGTCTTGGTATGACAATATCAAATCAGACAGTGCCATAACAGACACAGACTATTATAGAAATTAGATTTTGTTAGACTTTCATGATTTTGAACTTAGAATGAAACATGTTCAGAAAAGGATAAAATTGGGCATAAAGAGATGTTAGGTGGTTCTCTGAAGAAGGCACGAGTTCAGACAACTCATTACCTGAAACTGTGTTTTATCGATACGGTTATATTTTACGCTGGCCTAGTGCCTTTTGGCATATCAGACTCAGATACTCCAACCCCTGTGGCAAACTAGGGTTGGGGGCTTCCCCACCGAGTCAATGGTGGATTCCATATATCCTGTGGAATATCAAACTTATAGGGGAGTGTCACCTAACTCAGAAGTAACTCAGAGAATAGAATTACATTGCTATGACTGTTTTATGTTTATTCAAGAAGTGCCCATGTGTTTTGAACTATATCATGCATGATATTTTGCAATCTGCTTTCATTTATTTTATGAATACAAATACATTATTTTGGATTTCTTCGCGTACCAGTACAATTTTATTGACCCCCTACCTCTCAGGGACTAAAGCTCAATCTAGAGGTCCGGATAAGCAGTAGAGATTTCTAACAGAAAAGATGAGTTCAGTGGTGGGCCTTCCTTGTTCCAGAAGGCTTGTTTATTTTAGATTTATGTTAGTTATATAGATTTTGGTTTGCTGGGGGCCTTATCTCAATTTTCAAACAGTTGTCATTTCATCATGTAGTAGAGGTTTCGTAGACGGGTTCAGATATTGATTAGATATTGTTGAATTGCAGCCCTTATTATTATTTTGAATTCAAAATGACCATGATTCCTTAATAAGTTATATTTCCGCATTTCTTCTTTTTGTATATGAATGGTGTATATGATTACAAGTGAGAAGGGCGTTCAGGCCTTCATGGTTCAGATTGCTAGTCACGGCCAAGGGCTCGATTCAGGTCGTGACAGTTTGTGCTGAATATATTCATCCATCTAGTAACTGCAAACTAACCTGCATTCAGTCTACACCCTAATAAGGAATGTAAAAGAGTAGGTTTAGTACAACCAAACATACGGGTAGGCATCATCAAGCGACTATGTTAGTTCATATAAACATAAAATAGAATTAAGAAAAATAAATCATGACAGCTTGAATGGAATATATTTCAACCAAGGTCATAATAACATTATTACTTTACCTATATAAGTTACATCATCCAATTACTCTTCCGGATCCATCAGTATTATATTCACTAGTAACATACTCTAGCCTCATGAATTCACATAAACAACCACAATCCAACGCTAATACATCACTATTCCTCTTTATCCACCTTATCTTTTTTCATTCCTCATATTCACAGAGACAAACCCATAATCATAGACAACCCACACTAAACTCTCGGGCTAACAACCCAATGCTCTCATATAATATTAAAGAATAATAACTAGCTATTCGGATAAGCTATAACTAAAACACGTATAAATGAAGCACGTCAACCAAAATATAAGTAAGTACGAAGTTTCACTTTTTTCAAATACATATCACACAATAAAATACCTAATGAATAAACAATATAACAATAACAAACTAAACTGTGCTGATAAACAAACCACATAACCATCAAGAATATCAACCATAGTGTAAACATCCAAAGACTCAACACAAATATGTACACACATGCTATGGGGCTTATTTTTTCCCAAATAGTCATGACTTGCAGGGAACAATCTATGTTCATATACCATACCAGTGTGGTACCCGATCCACCATATACATATCCATACCGGTGTGGTACTCGATCCATCGTATATATATCCATACCAGCGTGGTACCCGATCTAACATACACATATTCGTACCGACGTGGTACCTGATCTAACATATACATATCCGTACAATCATGGTACTTGATCCATCATACACATATCTGTACCGGTGTGGTACCCGATCTAACATATACATATCCGTACCGGCGTGGTACCTGATCCAACATATATAGTTCCGTACCGGCATGGTACCCGATCTAATATATACATATCTATACCGGTGTGGTACCCGATCAAACATATATATATCCGTACCGGTACGGTACCCGATCCACCATAAATAAGTAATATCAATATCAAATTTATACTTCCTCACAACATACAACACAATGTACCAAGTTTACAAGTACACTTAAAGTCATGAGACAATTCCATCATGTAAATTTCAATGATCATTTATACGCGCATCAACAAGTCATTCATCACATTAATACAAGTTGTTATCATTATCAAGTAAGCCTCTCAAAGGCACATTTCAATAAATCATCATTATCACCAATTTAGCCTCTAATGGGCATCCAATAAATAAAGTGCTTTTATCAATACATAAACAAGAATATCATAAAATAAATTATAATTTAACACTTGAGCATGCAAGTCAATATTGGAGTATTACTTACTCATTAGTTATTAAAATGTCACTACCTCTTTTCATATAATACAATCATCACACTAATTCAAGTCATCTATCCTTTAGATATTACTGTGCTCATTAGAACTTAATCCAAGCATAGTTCTCCTCACCATATTATTGTCCAACACATACAACTTAATATCATTTAACTCTACTAGGTTCATCACCAGAACAACTAAGAACTATCATGTCCACATTCTTCATTTACAACAATCTCATTGCAGCACATAGAACATAATATCACTAGTATCACATAATAAATCAATAATATAGTTTTTGAGATTAACGTTAAGTTCTTGTGTCTTTATCCACCTCAACTCCATGCCCGCAGGCCTAGACATGCTTTCTCCCATCAATTCTAAATTATAAAAATTTAAATTAACACAATCTTCTACTCATTAAACCTAGCCTACCTAGATACCAAGCTTTTGGAAGAAACAAGTTGCAACAAAGATGCTCTTTCCTTTCCTTCATGCCTTGAAATAATCAATCATCTAAAAATCAAGTAATTATAAGAGTAATAAGTAATTACTCTCCAATCAAATATCTTCAGGATTCAAATCCACTAATTCTACCCTTCATTCAAGGCCTATATTATCCCCCAAATTCAATTAATCATTAATTAGCTATTTCAAGCTTAACCCATCTTCATTAATGGAGTTTTTATATTTCATATGTCATCTTTATTGAATTCAAGGTTCCTGACTATCAAAATTCATAATCTAGTTTATAAAATTCATGTTAGTAATCTTTATATAGTTTAGAATCAGCTCTAGATAATATTAAAAACACCCATGAGTGTTCCCCAAAAGAATTCCACCATTAAAGATTTTCTAAGGATTCTATGATATTAAAGGATTAAAAGACGAAGAAAATAATTAAAAAACTTAGCTCCACGAAGGAATTTCACCATAAGATTTGGAAATCACCTCTCTCAGGATGGAAAATAAAAATTGCAATTTTTAGACATAAAAGATGGCTGAAGCTGATTTAAATACAACCAGAATTTTTTGCTATAGCGTAATCCTATTTCAGCTCGGATAGTGCTCAGTAAAATAGTCATAACTTTTTACTCCGAATTTGTATTGAGGAACGACTTATTGTATTGGAAAGAGTACTTAGAGATATTTGATTTGATAAGTAATGGGGCTCCTAAATTCATATATTCTATGAGATATGATCATTTGAAGTTGTCCCTAACAATAACCCATATCGAAACTGTATCGGAAAGAAAGTTTTATACTTAACTTTGTGTTAAGGATATTGTACGACCTTAATTCATACCTGAAGAACTTTCAAAACTAAAGTATTGATATTAGAACCCACGAATAAATAAAATTTATCAAGATTAAGTCTATCTAGACACATCTGAAGGCTAAAATCTTCACCGAAAAATTTGAGGTATCATAATTAATAAAATATTAGCTATTTTGGACCATAGTTAATATTGAGGAACTTAATTTTCATGAACTTATTATGAATAATTTAGTAAAGACGAAATGGGCTCTCACAAAAATCAATTTAGTTGTTCACATTTCACCTTTCTAGGGGATTATATACTACCTCCATTAAATATTTCTAACATCTTTCTTCTACTTTTTATTTTATCTTTCCATTTATTGTTTTGAAAAGATTAAACCTATTTTTCTTTTACTCTCTCTCTCTCTGCATTTATCTTTTCATCCCTTCTATTTTGCTTCTTGTACACCATGACCGATCATCATCAATCACTAACTGTTGCATGTTGTCCACCATCACAGCTCTGATGACCCCAGATAAGTAGATTTTTTTTGATACCCACTTATTCTTCATTATTCTTGGCTCTGCATTAGGTGGTTGATTTTAGGGGTAAGAATAATAGACTAAACAAGTTTTCTATGGCCAACAAAGTGTTCTTCATTCACTGACCTTTATTTTTCTCTGACCAACGATAATTTATAGTAAGCAGGTGGATCCATCATTTTCTTTTGTTTCTTGTTTACTGGCCTTTATGTTTCAGATATCTCTTGCTTGTTTTTTTTTGATTTGATTTAGTTTCTTGACTACAAGCTACGAATATTTGTTGATATATATGCTATGTTATGAAGTTTTATTGTTTCTGTATTTGGCCTTAATTTTGAAATTTTTGATAGTTTCAAACTTTGCACTATATTTTGCAATATGACTTTAATAGTTTGTACTATATTTTGTTAGCTCTGAGTTTCTGCTGCCACTCTCTTTTCCAGTTTGGTATTTTTTCCTCAGGTTATATTTGTGTTGTTTACTACACATTTGAGTTTTTAATTGATGTAAGTGGTTATGGTATATGATGGCAGTGTAAGGTTATGTTCATAGTTGGAGGTGGAGGGGGGAGGGGCCAAGCAAGGGTGGTAAGGTTACCAAGAGACATTGACAAAAAAATCAATAGAGTTAGTAATGTTTATGTTAAGAAAATAAAGATCAATATTTCTTGTGTATAGGAACCAAATCTGTAGGAACCAAGTTTAGAGATATCATCAGCTTTAAGTTGTGATACTCAAAAAGCTTGGGAAGTATAAATATATGCATTTTAGTAGACGGGTAACTAAGAAAGCAAGTGACAGTGGTTAAGAAGGTGAATGATAGGAAGATGACTATTGAGATAGTGTTGGGAGGCAAATAGTTAACATAATTTTTTAAAATTTTCATGCCACCATTGTTGGAGTAAAGGTTAGGCAACACCCCTACCTATATATATATCACAAAAGAAGTACAAGGAGAAAGATATAATATCTAGCCTCCAATGCAATGTGAAGAATGTTATTAGATATTCTTAGGTAGTAAGTTTGAAATGATTAAAGTAAAAGGAGACATGATGGACAAAAGCCTAAATACAAAGTGTATAGTTAAGAAATTGCTGCCCATAGTAAAGGATAAAGTTTCCTTTTTGAATGTTTGCGCAAAAAGTTCTCTCTTTTGATTCTACGTATTATCTCATATCGTGACAGTACATATGTAACATGGGTTGTAATTTTAGGTGTATTTATACATCTATATGTCATTATCTACATGTGTTTATATTAGTTTTGAAGATAAATTGTTGTGCTATTAATGAAGTATAAAGTGTGTATTTGTGTATTTTAGTGCTAAGTTACATTTTTAGAGAGTTTTAAGGTCTATTTAAAATAATACTAGAGTCAAAATGATTAAATAGAGTTTAGACAAGAAAACTAATTTGGTTAGCCTACTCTATGCTTGTTCTAGGGTACTTTGATAAACTTTATTGTGTTGTATGAACTAATATTTTGTATGAGATTTCGTAGGAGACCATTGAAAAGGATATGGAAGATAAATGAAGCCTACACACAAGTCATAATGACTTGGGAAATGAGCAATAAGTAGAAGAGAAGATGAGAAAAAGAGTGCAAATATTGGACGAAACCTCACCTTGAGAAGACAATCATACGCTGCAGCGCCCATAGCATGTGAGGGGGATAATGTGTCATGGTTTCATGAAAATTTTGATGCTTAAAACTGGAAAATATTCAAGAATTTAGGTGCTTTTTGTTAGATATAATGTATGCTTGTGTTCATTTTGCAGGAAACTAGGTTTTGGAGCTTAAACAAAGAAAAAAAATGAAGTTGAGTAGAAAATCCAACCTGCGAGCCTACCCATATGGCATGGGTACTACCTAAGTGACATGGGTGGATTCACGGGTCTCATAAAGTGAAGAATCAGGGAATCCGAAAGTTGAAATTTTCTCTGACACCTACGATAGAGGCACTTACGGGGTGTGGGTGGCACTTGCGCCACGTAACTGCCATTGTAAGTCACATACTAAAGCTGATCAAGAGATCTGAAGTTTCGTTGCTACCCCTGGCACTACCCACGTGGCTTGGGTTTCACTTATAGCTTGTAGGTGGGCCTGCAAGTGGCCACCAACCCATGTTTTCGTATTCATTTTGGTTTTAATTTTTAGAGTTTTTATGTAATCTATAAATACTCTTTTGATTTTTTTTTGCTTTTTATATGAAGTTTACACACTCATTATATTCACAAACACATATTTGATTCTAAGATTGACTTTTGATCTTTAAATCTTCTTGTTTTTGGTTTTTTGTTGATTAATTAATTTAACACTTTGGATTTTATACTTTCATTGTTGTGAGATTATTTCTATGTTTTCTTTATTGAATTCCATGGCATTTCTCACAACTATGAGCTAATAAACCTCTTAGTATGAGCAAATAAAACTCTTAGCTAGGGTTCTAGGAACCCCAATAGAATAACAAAGTAGGGAAAGTGTGAGGTTCTTCTAGATCATTGTTTATGCATGCATTGTGATTTTCTTCGGATAGTTTGTCTTAGCTACTACAGAAGTTAAGGATTTTCCTGTATTCGAGATCATCTTCACAAGAGAGCATAAAATTAGAAAAACAAGATTACAACAGTGATTTGAGGCTACTAACCCTCGTCTAATTAACTTGATACTTACATGGTGCTAGTTAAACTAGGATCAAAGACAAGGATTTGAAAGGCGATGCTCTGAGACTCACAAGTTGTAGAGTGAAATTTACCAAGGCATTCATAAGATAATTGGCGATACCTATATTGTCAGGTTCTACATATGTGGCAGTAAGATAGTTAGATTGAGCACGATAAACCTTCAAAATTAGGAAGCCAGGGGGAATACAATCCTAGTGTTTATCTCAGATTGATTACAACCAAAAGCAATCAAGACTTGTTACTCTTTCTTATTTACCAAAAATTTCCCCTATTTACTTTCATGCATTTCTCAGCTATTTCAACAAGTTTGAGAGAGATTTGTTATCTATTCCCTTAAGTTTGTCCCCAACCTAGTCGGGTTACTATAATTTGACAACGACCATGTTGTATTTTCTTGGAGGGTATAGTTTGAGTGACGTCAAATGTTGGCACCATTGCTAGGAAATACAATTATGAATTGATTGACTGAAGTTATTGAGGTTATTGGGTTTTACTTTTCTATTTTTCTTGATTCATACACTAGTGTATGCCCAGTACTAGGAGTCAAGGCAATCCCCTATCCCAGTTTGATCCAGAGACAGAAACAATCCTACAACAAAATTGTAGGATGTTAAAACATGACCGTGAAGCTTATCACGAGGGGCTTTGATATGATCTACACGACTTGCCTCCCCTACCTCTGTATATGTTCATGACACAACCAAGCAAGCCATTATACAGATATTAGCATAAGAAAATGTGAGAAAGGATAATGAGGTTGCCCAACATACTGCTCTAGAGGCGAGACAGAGACAGGAAGTTGATCATCGAACAAAACTCGATAAAGCTAGAAGAGATAGAGTTCTTGTACTCCCAGCTTATCAGTACGTAAAAACATATAATGATCTAGAGGATGACCTGGGATATATTGATCCTATAGAGATAGGATATATCATTACTCTTGAGTTTCTTTAAGGGACAAAGTTTGATATCACAACTTCTATGATTCAACTATTGAATTTGGAGGGTGTGTTTATGGGGTTGTGAATCGATGATTCAAACATGCACATCATAAATTTCATTGGAATTTACACTTTATATAATATTCCAAGGGTGAGTTAGGAAGCTTTGAGTCTTAGTCTGTTTCCATTCTCTCTAACTGGTGAAGTGACATTATGGTTAGGGGAACTATCTCATGGGTCCGTTACTAATTAGAATGAGTTATTAAAGAAATTCTTAGACCATCTCTTCTCTCTTGCCATAATGCTATAATTGAAGGATGAGATCTATAATTTTAGGCAATTATATTTTAAACCAATGTATGAGGCATAGTTTTGATTTAAGAAGAAGTTGATAATGGTGCTTAATCATAAGATTTTGGGGAGAAATTTGCTGGAAATTTTCTATTATGCCCTGAATACCAGTTCCAAAGCTATTGTAGACACTAGTACTAGTGGAGCATTCATGAGCCTGCGTAGGGATGCGATGATACGAGACCAAACTATGAAACTAGAAACAATCTGTGTAAGCAAGTAAAGACAATCAATAAAGAGATAGATAATTAGACACAAGAAGGAGTAACTAAGAACAAAATGATATATCAAATTCTAATACCCTCAATTACTACTAATTTAAATACCTAATTCCTACAGTGGCCATGAGAGAGATGATCGCTCTCTAAACCAATGTTTCTAAACCAAAGTTTAACAAAAGTTTTCCAACACTCTCACTCAATGGAGAAACATTCATTAATTCACCAATAATATAGAAATAAAAGAGAATGAGATAGCCTCCAAAGTATTTATAGTTTAGGCTAATTATTACAATTTTAGGGCCTAAAAGTGACCAATTGCAAGAAAGGATCCAAAGTACCTTGGGTGCAAGTCCTTTCCAAGGGGTTTTTTAACCCTGTTTTGCCTTCCCTTGCCTCATCCAACGATCCTTGGTCGAATGTTAGTGTGATCAATAACAAATGACACCCTCTTGATGGTAAGGAGGCTTCTTCAAGTACCTTCCACTTCATGAACAATCCTTAGATCCTTTGAATATCCCGGGCTTGACTTCTAGTTAATGGCTTGGAGCTAATCTAGATTGTATCATGTGACATCAAAATCTTATATTGGATCTCTCTTACCAACCAAGGGTGGCATACTCAGGAGGCAGGGAGAGGTACTAACACCTATTATATTGTTTTTTCCAATAAGCATATAATTATAGATAATTTAGTAGCTCAAGAAGTTGCACAATTGAGGATAGATATTGGGTTACTAACGAAGTAGTTTGCAACTATAGGTTCTGGAAGGTAAATATTATAGGTGCATAAGGTAAAACACCTAGATTTTTTAACTCTAATATTGAACAAAAGATGAAGTATCTAGATAGAGAGATAGCGGGTTTTCAGGTCAAAGAACAAGGGTCTGCCCAAGACACTAGGAACTCAAGGCAAGAGAGCCAATGTCAAAAGTACTATAGGGATAAATATAGGGATCAATGTAGAGAGAGATATTATAAATGGAGGAGTAACGATGATTATAATAAGAATAGTGGTACATATGTGCACCGAATAACTATGACACTGAGTTAAGGATGGAGGCATTTCTTACTAAGTTGGTTAAGGGGTTAGAAAATCAGGAGAGTTGCCTTAAGGAGATTAAGGCAAATATTTCAGGTTTGAACTTGGCAACCTAGAATCAGTATCAACTGAGGTACTGTTTCGAGTAATACTATACAAAATCTAAAGAATAATAGTCCCTGTTTGGCTATCAACACTCAGAGTGGTAAGACCACCATGATCCCCCCATGCCTATAGTTGATGAAGCTAGTATGATGTTAATGATGTAGATGAGACACACAAAGTGGAATCTGAGAAGTTTGTGACTAGTGGTGAGTTATCACAAAAATAAATGGGCGTTGATAAAAGTGTTGAGAATAAAAAGGGTAAAGAAAAGGAATTTGATTCTGTACTGAAGACCATTCCATAACCTTCTCTACTTTTCTCAGAGATTAAAAAAAACATAAGAGGAAAGAAAATATCAGAAGTTTTTGTCGATATTTAAAGAATGTCCGTTAATATTCCTCTTATAGAAACATTGGAGCAGATACCAGACTAGACAAAGTTCATAAAGAGTTTATTTACTTTAAATAAGATGGTAAGTTTTGAGCTCACTAATAATATGCACCATTGCAATATTATTGCTTCCCGTTTGTTGGTTGAGAAGAAGGAGGACCTTGGAGCATTTACTATTCCATGTACCATTGGGTCCTTTAACATCTTTTGAGCTTTATATGATTTGGGAGCTAGTATTAATCTGATGGTGTGGCAGTGTTCAAGTAGTTGGGTTGGAGGCACCCAAACCTACATCCATGAGGTTATTGATAGCTGATCGGGCTATAAATAAATTGATTGGTATATTATGTAATGTTTTGGTAAAGGTTTCATCCTTCATATTACCAACTAAATTTATAATCCTTGACTGTGAGGGGGACTTCAAAGTCCCTATTATCTTGGGTAGGCCTTTCCTAGCTACGGGTAGGGTTATGGTTGACATAGAGATGGGGAAGATAAAGTTCAGAATCAATGATGAGAAAGTTACTTTTAATGTGTGTCAGTTTATTCAACAACCGAAGGATATGAGATTTTTGTCAGTGATTGATACTATTGAGGGTAATGCAGTGACTGTGCCTATTGAAGAGAGGCTTGGGGTTGAGGCATTAGCAGTGGTTATTATAAAATTTACCAGCGATGGTACCGATGAATATCATGAGATGATGAGTGTATTTTATGGTATAGGTTCTTATACTTATGCTTCAGAGAAGCTAGATCTTCTCATTTGCGTTATGCATTTTAGGGTCGACAATACCTTGCCAATCATTACTGCTATTGATTTATTGGAGACATAGGGTAACACATTGATCTCAGTATTGTAGAGGTTTAAGAGGGTCATTAGATGGACTATTGAAGAAATTATGGGAATTCCACTCGATATTTGCACGCATAAGATACAACTTGAACTAAATTATGTACTCAACATCGAGCACCAATATCTTTTGAATCCTTCTATGTAAGAGGTGGTAAATAAAAAATCACCAAGTAGTTAGATTCTGGAGTGGTTTAACTCATTCCGAACAACTAGTGGATCAACCTAGTTCAATGTGTACCTAAGAAGGATGGGATCGCTGTGGTCCCAAATGAGAAGTACGAATTGGTTCACATAAGACCGGTTACTGGATGGAGAGTATCTATGGATTACATAAAGTTGAACACTTTGACTTAAAAGGACCATTTTCCTATCTTGTTTATGGATCAGATATTGGACAGACTTGTAGGCACGGGGTGGTACAATTTTCTTGATAGGTATTTAGGGTACAATCATATTTATATTGCCTTATATACTAAGAAAATACTACTTTACTTGCCCATATAGGACTTTTGAGTTCAAGAGGATGTCGTTTGGACTATGCAACACTCCTACTACCTTTCAATAATGTATGATGTCAATATTTTTTGACATGGTGGAGGACACTATAGAGGTTTTCATGGATGACTTTTTGGTAGTTGTGGACTCATTTGATGATTTCTTGGCCTAATTAGACAACACACTCTACAGATGTGAGGAGTATAGTCTGATGTTGAATTAGAAGAAGTGCCATTTTATGGTAAATGATGGTATTATTCTCGATCACAAAATCTCAAAGAAGGGTATTGAGGTAGATAGAGTGAAGATAAAGAAAATTGAAAAATTGCCTCCTATATTCTTAGTTAAGGGTATCTGAAGCTTCTTGGGTCATGCTGGCTTTTATAAGAGGTTCATTAAGGACTTCTCTAATATTTCTAATCCTCTGTGTAAGATTTTAGAGAAAGAGGTAAAATTGTTATTCGATGATAATATCTCAAGGCTTTTGAGTGCCATAAGGAGAGATTGGTATTGGCTCCCATTATTGTATCCCTGATTAGTCTTTACTGTTTGAGGTTATGTATGATGCTAGCGAAGTGGCCTTTGGAGCTGTCCTAGGCCAAAGACTTGAGAAAATCCTTCACCTGATATATTATGCTAGTAAGGCATTAAACCCTGCAAACAAGAACTATATAATCACTGAGTAGGAGTTTCTTATGGTGGTTTTTGACTTTGATAAATTTTGGTCCTATTTGATAGGGACCAAAGTCATTGTTCATTTAGATCATGCAACATTGAGTATTCAATGTCAAAGAAAGATTCCAATTGAGGTTGATACGTTGGGTCCTCTTGTTGTAAGAATTTAACTTTGAGGTGAAAGACTAAAAGGTCACTAATAACCAAGTTACAGATCACTTATCTTGCCTCGAGGAGGAGGTAATGCAAAAGTTAGGGGATGAGCTTGATATAGATGATAATTTTCCAGATGAGCTGGTCTTGGCAACATCTCAAGACTTAATACCCTAGTTTGCTAATTTTGCCAACTTCTTGGCAAATGATCTTGTTCTGAAAGATTTATCATTCTAGAAATGCAAGCAGTTTATGCATGGGTTGAGAAAATTTTTCTGGGATTAGCCCTATATCTTTTGGATATTCATGGATGGATTTATTTATAGATGTATTCTTATGGTGGATATAATATCTATCCTTGAGGTTTGCCATTCATCACCAGTTGAGGGTTATCATGGTGGTACCCACATAACCCATAAGATTCTACAGTGTGGGTATTATTAGCCTACTATCTACAAGGATGCTCATGATTTTTGCTAAGCCTATGGCCAGTGTCAGCGACAACGCAATATTTTACTGAGACAAGAACTCCCTATGAAACCTATCTTAGAGTTGGAGTTGTTTGATTTATGGGGGATTGATTTCATAGGTTTGTTTGTGAGATCCTATGGGATGAAGTACATTTTGGTAGTGGTTGACTATGTTTCCAAATAGGTGGTTGCAATTGTGCTTCCCAAAATGATGGCAAGAGTGTTACCACATTTCTGAAGAGGAATATATTTTCTCGATTTGGCACTCTATGTGCTAATATCAATGATTGTGGTTCTCACTTTTGCAATTTTCTTTGTAAGGCCTTACTGAAAAAAATTTGGTGTGAAAAATAAGGTGGCAACACCTTACCATTCTTAGATGAGATGTCTTTAATTGGAAAATCAAGTCCATATTGGTGAAGACTGTGAATGCCAACAAGACTGACTGGTCAAACAAGTTAGATGATGCTTTGTGAGCCTACAAGATAACTTTTGAAAACCCCATAGGTGGCTCTCCATATAAGTTTGTGTACCACAATGCCACTTGTCGGTCGAACTTGAGCACAAGGAATGATAGGCATATAAAAAGATCAATTTAGAGTGGCATGATGCAACTAAGTTGAGAATGAGCAACGTGAATGAGTTGGATAAATTTTTACTTTGAGATTTTGAGAGTTTTGCTCTATATAAGGAAACGATAAAGCTGCATCATGACAAGTAGATCAAGAAAAGAGTGTTTGAGCCCGATGATATGGTCTTATTATATAATTCAAGACTTTTCTTGTTTCTCGAAAAGTTGAGTTCTAGATGGTATAGATTATTCACCATGATTAGGGTATTCCCACTTGGTGTTATAGAGCTGAAATAAGATGGTGAAGCCCTATTCAAGGTGAACGGGCAGCGTGTGAAGCACTATATAGTAATACTAATGAGGTGAAAGTAGTTTCTAATGTAAGCCTTGGCAAAGTTTGAGTAGCCAAGGGAACCAAGTTGTGTCACTATGTTAAATTAGTAGCTTCATGGGAGGCAACCCATGGTCTTGTTGGGGAATTCTGAGTAACCAACATAGCAACGTCATGCCACGATGTTAAATCAAGCACTAGGTGGGAGGCAACCCATTATTTTAGTATTTATTTTGTTTTTTATTATAGGTGTAAAGCATGAGGAGCTACCTGGAACATGGTAAAACATTGTAAAATTTAGAAAATTCTAGGAAGGGGACTTATTGACCCACTTATGGGGATCATAAGTCCCATTTGAGCTAGGTAACTGATGCAGTAGATGTCAGAGGAAAATTTTGAGAATTTTGGGTTTGTGAAATTTTACTTACAAACCCACTTATGGGAGTCGTAAGTACCACTTACGACCTTGTAAGTGGTCATAATAATCAAAACAAAAGTTCAGTGGAGTGGAAAAAATTTCTTCCGTGCAGATCACTTACGAGCTATAAGTGGTTATTATGGGACGTAGGTTGTGCCTTAAGTGATAGAAATTTTTAGGATAAAATTTTATAAATCTGGGTCGGACCCAAGTAGATCCAACCAGAACCAGCCTACCAATGCTCTTAAATACCCCAAACTCGTTCGTATTCCACTATTCTCAAATTTTATAACTCCCTCTTAAATGAACTCTCTGACTCAATCTAGACTATATAAAAGGCATGAAACCTTCCCACTCTCAGTACCAGTTAGTCCATTTACACGCACAAAACATTCAGGCTATGGTTTGATCAGACTTTTTTTCATTCTTCTACTTTCATCACATAAATTAAGGTGAATTTCGTGGCTCCTACAACTATTACATTATGATATTAACAAAAAATTAAGTTGGTACTTGAAAATTCCAGAAAATTATGTAAAACTCAAAAATATTGTTTGTAGAAGCCTAGAATAATTCAAAAAAATTGAAATTGGTGTATTGTTCTTGAATGAAAACTCTGTGATTGTGCCCTAAAAGGACGTAGAAGTTGAAAAAGTTTATCTAAATCCAAAATTTAGTAAAATCTGTGCTTGTGAACTTGATAAAAGTTTTTGTGTGAAAAATTGGACTTAAACAGGCTAAATACATTGTGTGGGGATGTAAAATTTGGAAAAATTTAAAGTACTCTCAAAGGGGTACCTATGATGGAACTTACGAGCCACATAAGTAGAACTTACGAGGCGTAAATGCCTTTGTAGGTGTCAGACCTAAAGCCCTAAAGTTTTAGGGGTTTGTCTGGCACTTACAAAGGGTGCTTATAGACTATAAGTTGCACTTACACCTCGTAGGTGGTGTCGTAAGTGACCCAGCCTGATAGATTTATTTTTTTTAAATTTTTTTCATTCCCCTTTTCTCTTTAAAGAATTAATGACTACTTTTTTAGGTACTATGGCACCCAAGGTAGGCCAGAAGAAAAGATTATAGTCGAGGCTTTGAGATGAGTCCCCTGAGCATAGTGGCACAGTGGAGGAGTACTCGATTGCCCTAGAAAGGCCAGAGGCCCCACAGACTAGGAGTCGAAGATAGGATACAATTGCAGTAATCGTCGCAACCACTTTGGGCATCCAGGGCACCTAACCTGCCCTCACACTGACTCAGTTTAGCACTCAACCGACATCTACATAGGCCGAGGCCCAGATAATCATATCTAGACCAGTTTCTATGTTGAGGATGAAGTCGTCCAGGACTTCACCACTGCACTCTCTATAGTCCAAGGAGGGAGATCATGCTTTAAAGGATGATGCAGAGGGGAAAAATGAGTCAGGATCTAGAGATAAGGTTGAGTCTAAATTTATTTTTGGTTCGAGTGAGAAGGAGGAGACACAACACCCACAGTCTGAGGAGGGGTCAGAGGTTAAGACTAGATTAGCAAGTGTTTCAGCATCAGCAGTATCCTAGTTTGAGGAGGGTACAACTCGGGTACCATATCAGGTTTTATCATCCTCAACAACAGATACACAACTACCCATGTAGGATACTTAACCTTCCATTCTATCATCGGCTGACCCTATATTTGACTCTATATACGTTTCAGCTGTGCCCATAGACGAGATAAAGTCAAGATGGTGTGTATATGGGATGAAATATATTTTTGACCAGGACAACTTTATTATAGAGACGTGTTGGCTGAAGAGATGTAGACCGGCTGAGAAGAGGATTAATTTTTAGGGATAGCAGGGGTACCAGACCTGCAAGCCTCAGTTGATCGCTACTATTTGGGGTGGATGTCTAGACCCCAAGGTTCTTATAGCTATGATTTGATCAGGGAGTTCTATGCTTTCGATGTTGTCTCTATCTATAGAGTTACACCTTGGGGGTAGAGGTATAGAGCAGCCCCAATTGGAGTACACTTTGTTGAGGGGAGTTTTAGTAGATATTTCTATGGCGACCATCCATTGATTTCTATTTAGGCCTGAGTAATAGCCCCAACATCTACTGCAGAGTATGATTTTAGGTTGATATTTTTGCAGGATAGGTATACTATGAGCGATGTTGAGTACAGATGACAAAGGTTGGATTTAGAGTGATGGACCACTAAGATTTCAGAATTAGGATATAAGGCCTCTTGGATCGAGGGTAATGGGGAGATTAAAAATGCAACACTATACTTGCAATTAAGTTTTGGTAGATGGTTGTATATTTCTCAATGTAGCCAAGGTTTGGTAGACGATAGTATATTTTTGAATGTGTCCGACTATATCAGACAATGTTTTGACATAAGATAGGGCCATACTGGTTGTTAGTTTATTTGCACGATATGATATTGACTTTTCATCCCTGATCAACTTTAGATGCATAGGCGTATATTTGAGGACATAGCCACTCTTCCCATTCTATGCCTTATCTAGTGGCTTTGTGATGATGCAGGGGTGCTCAAGATTCCATATATTGATAGAAGGCTTGAGGTAACGAGAGTTGTGCATATTAGCTAGAATAAAAATATAGATAACCCAGTCTTTGCCCAGAGAGCTTCGACACCTCCGACAGTGATTCAGGTCCATTTTGAGAGACCTTTAGCTTCGGCAGAGCATGTTGATAGGATAGATATCAATGTTAATATTAAGATCGGTGAGCAGAGCGATGCGTCTGAGGTTGATACAGAGGGGGATGGGCCCCCAACTACTTATACTTTATCCTCGGTCTCCACTTCTAAGCCAGTTAGGGCATTTACTGTGGCCCCATACCTAACTACCATAACTATAGTACCGGTTTTATTACAGTACCACGTGATATCTTACAACGCAAAGTAGAGCAACAAGATGAGACTACTGACTCTCTTACGAACACCGAGACTCAGCTCTCCACCTTGTATGTACAGATCCATCCTTGGGTTAGATGACTTTAGAGAATGCTGAAACTCGAATATGAGATGTGATTTGGGTTGAGATATTGGAGTTCACTAGTGAGTTGAATGCCTAGATAAATGTATTTAAAAACCAAATTAGTGTGCGGATCTATCTGAAATTAGAGAAGAGGTGACTACTCTAAGGACAGAGGTACGCTCCTTTACTGAGAGCCAGGTTCCAGTGATCCCTCAAATTTTCCCTTCTTTTACTCTGTGCCTCCATGCCAACCTATATGGTTTGACCTATTTGCTGAGGAGGAGATGGTCTCGGTGGCTGAAACAAGGAGAGGTAGATAAGAGGAGCTGCAGGACCCCACCATTCCATACACTAATAAAGCAATAGGAAAACCGACCACAAGTTGTGGTTGGAAAAAACCGACCACATGTGGTCAGTTTTTTAATTTTTATTTTTTGAAAAATGATTTTTTTAAAAAGCGACCACATGTGGTCTCTTTTATATTTTAAAATTTCAAAATAATCATTTCAATAATTTTTATATTAATTATTATTGCATTTACAAATAATTATTTTTTTAAAAATCAACCACTTGTGGTCGATTTTTAATTTAAAAAAAAAGAAAATAATTTTAAAAAATGACCATTTGTGGTTGGATTTTAATTAAAATAAAAAAATAATTTTAAAAAACTAACCACAAGGAATTAAAAAAATAAAAAAGTAAATAATTTTATAAAATCGACCACTTGTGGTCGATTTTTATTACCAAATAATTATATGTATAATCTAATATATTATTTTTTAAAATTACACTGATCACACATAGTCGATAACCAATATAATAATAATAAAAAATAATCAATCTTAGATTTTTAAAAAAAATTACACTAAAAAATATATCAAATAAAATAAATAAATTACGTTAAACATAATCTTTATCCTTTACTTATGTTTCAATATATAAAATAAATATTTTTCTTTATATATACGTTAAATGACGTTAAACATGCATAATCTTTGTATAATGAATATCTGTATATATATAATACCATTGAGATAATGATATTATGCTACTATTGAAGTTATAATAATGTAATATATAATCGATAATTCATCAGAATATAATGAATGTGTTCTATTATAAGGTAATATACTTGTGGATGTGATGTATATAGTAGGCATTTAGGAGTTCACATATATAAATATCTTTATATATATATATAGTGATCGATTGATGAACGATGTAGTCAAAACCTAGTAGAATATATCCAAACATATTGAGTACCTTGATTGGAAACTACAGGAGTAATAATATACTATAAGTTGAAGTTATATTAATGTAAGCTAATTAAATTAATTGATCACTCACTAGAGTATATATATGAAATACACCGCATTATATTATTGGATAATATACTCGTATACGTATGTGATGTATATAGTACATATTTAGAACTTAATATAGTCGATAGTGTGTATATGTGTGTGTATGTATAGGTATATATAATATATACATATTATATAGTGAAGGTATATTCATGACATAAGATAAACTAACCGATAATTCATCTGAGTATATGTGAAATACATTGTATATTATTGTGGGATCGTAAAATCGTGTATGTGATGTTTATAGTACGTATTTGAAAACTGACAGACAATTGAATATATGTATATATACGTATATCTCGTGTAGTGACGTATGCAATAATCGAAAGCTAGATAACTGAATCTATATATCCAAATATTTTGAATAATACGTTGATATCATACTATTGAGGAAATAGATATACTATTTTGTGTCAATGTAGACACACATATGTTGTAGAAGTTGTAACAACGTAAGACAAGTATTACGAGGTATATATATATAATATCATATTTAAGAGATAATTAACCAAAAGTTTATCGTAATTTGCAAAATTCATTGATATCGTTATACGATTGAGGAAATATACTACTCGTGTTAATGTGATGATAAAATAACTAATTATCTAATTTAAATATACGCATTGCATTAAATTATTTGGATTTTATAAATATTATACAATTTATTAATTTTTTTTTAAAATAAAAATCGACCACAAGTGTTCATTTTTTGAATGATGTTTTTTTTTAAAAAATAAATCAACAGCTTATTTTGGTTATACCTATTAATGACCCAACCCTACCCAATCTTTATTGCCCTTTTCCATTTATATATTATATATAATATCATATTTAAAAGATAATTAACCAAAAATTCATCCTAATTTGCAAAATGCATTGATACTATTATACGATTGAGGAAATATACTACTCGTGTTAATATGATGATAAAATAACTAATTATATGGTTTAAATTTTTTTTAAAAAAATTGACCACATCTGATCGATTTCCTACAGTTACTTTTTTAAAACTAAATTGAACACTTATATTTTATTTTGCCATTAATTTTGTAAAAACCGACCACATATGGTCAATTTTTTTAAAAAATTCCAAAAAAACAACCACATATGGTCAATTTTTTGGAATTTAATTAAGAAAAATTTATTAAATTAATTAAGTCCTACCCGACCCCTACCCGACCCGAACCAACCATATAATTAATTCCTCAATTGACTTGCACAGTGGCTCATACATGCTTTATTTAATTGTAAATTTGGCGTCCGAGCTGCCCAGTTGGACTAAACACAAAAATTAGTTTTCCACATATAAACACAAATACAAAAACATAAATCCACTGTTTTCCAAATCCATCGCCGCTGCCGACTGCCACCGCCACCGCCGAATGCCATCGCCGCCGCCCAGGTACCAACACCCATTTTATAAATTTCCATTACCATCACAATTTTGACACTTTGGTCTCTTTATCAGTATTAGTGGCCTAGAAATTTCATTCCTCTTTGTCTGTACACTCTAATTAACAAGACTGTTAACATTTTATGTCTAATTTCCTTATTCTTTCAAGTACATTGGATTTACCTTTCTTGATACTCCATTATAGTTTTAGTATTTTGGTGGTTTTTTTATGGTGATTTTAAGATAAGAATATGAGAAAATAAGGATGTTGATAGAGCTGAAACATATTTGTAAGAACTTAGAATGTGGTTGGGAATGTGAAAATTGATTGTCGCTAATGGTCAAGATTTTTTTTATTTTGCCTAATAGTCAAGATTTTTTTCTTCTAGTTTCATAATGGATTGCTTGGAATTTGATGTTACTGTTTAACATAATCCGAATTTACGAAAAGAATTGTTTTGCGATTTTTTAGCTGATCGCTTATCTCTTTCTCTTAATTTAGGCTAAGCAAAGGTAAGTTAATTTCTCCCTATTTTCTTATAATAAAGTCTATAAATATAGTTTAGTTTGGGATTATTCGCTGTAGAAGGCTGTGAAAGCCAAAGAAATTTTGTGATGATTATATGGAGTGAGAGGGACATGCGATACCTTTACTTATTTGCTTTATTACACTTGTTCAATTGTTTGACTTATACTTTAAATGAATATGTTACTTGAAAGTGATTAAGTATAGTTACTTGAAGGTGAACTTTTATTTTGAATTTTATTGAAACGTAGGTACTTGAAATGTATACTTGAAGATGAACTTTTATTTTGAATTTTGTTGAAGCGTAGGTACTTGAAATGTAAACTTTTTATTTTGAATTTTGCTATGCTTGGTAATTGAGGAGGTGACTTAGTGTCTTGGAATTGATTAAGTGTAGGTACTTGAAATGTGAATTTTATCATTTTGAATGTAGTTTAGCTTGGTGACTTAGTTTAATGCCCCGTATCTGATACCCGAAATGCTATACGATGCTATCAATCCCAAAGGACCACAAGATAACCCATGATTGATATCTGTAGCTGAGAATTGCATAATATACTGTATAAATGAGGAATAAAAGGGCTGAAAGGACATAAGGTTCAAATATCTGATAAAACATAACATCAGGAAATACAGTTTATTAATACCAAACTAAAATAAACTTTCTGAACATGTTAGTCTGAAAGTCTCTAAAATGTCTAGAAACTATAGAGTTGATGGGACAGGTCCCCCACTAACTCCGTCTACTAAAACTGAAATAATGAAATAATCATGCTATCCTCTAATGATGAGGACTCACTACAGATCTACTGGTGCTGGCTGAATCTAAATCTACGTACGATCGGGAACGTGAATGGTATAAAACACCATAGCAGAGAAGAAAAGTATGTGTCAGTACGTCTGAATGTACTGGTATGCAAAGTGGGTTAGGCTGAATGCATGGGGTTCATATGCATGAACAATACTAACTGACCGAATAACATGAACATGAGAATACATATATGAATACGTAACTGTAAATAAAATTGTGATAATACTGACTAATGAGTCTGAATACTTATAACATGATTTTCGTATAACTGATATACTGTTAATGAGTGACTGTGTCTGACAGTCCTAATTCTGATGGAACTAGTTGAGTTTTGTACTAAACTGAGTGACTGTATCTGACAGTCCTGAAGATGAAGAACTATCTGAGTTCTTTTACTGAGACTAAGACTGAGACTGTGGGAAGTAGTCATCTAACCGACATGCCCCTTTTCTATATAGAGTTGGGGTCCAATCTGTAACCCCAATTGGAAGGGTGTCAATGCCGCGCCACTAGTAAGGACAAGCTGTGAATGAACCTTATCTGGTAGTGTTCCTAAAGGAGAACAGTAGGATCCTCATCTGGCATTGTTAATCCACCTCATCAACCCTCAAATGTCAGTGTTGATGTATCAACCTATGCTGGCTACATAGTTCTGGAACATACAAATTGCTTCCAATGATCACACCCTCTACTGTCTGTGTGTGCCCTCATCCTTGGGTTCGCTAGGGGCTGTATCCTACTCCTAACTTAATAGAAACTGAACTGATTATACTGAGATAAACTGGACTAAGTTCACTGAATTCTATGGACTAACAGAATATTTTTGAATTCTGTTAACTAACTGAGTTCATGAGATTACTGAGTTTTCCTGAGACATGTAACTGGCTGAATTCTACTGAGTTTTGAAACTGATTGTGAATACTACTGATCATGGCGTGACTGAGATTTTTATGAAACTAACATTGGATCAAGGCACACAACTAAATTGTCGGGTACAAGTACCCCCAGGACTTAATAGCATGAAACTGACAAGACATGATGCTTCTTGAACACATGACCATAGTCAACAATCCATAGTACAAACGTTGGGGATTTTCAAGAAGTGTTTGTATGTCATAAGCTTACACATGAATAGGAATACATATAAATATGTCATAAGTTCATAATTCTAAACTCATGAGCATTCCACCAAACCATTACAATGCATAACAATAACATAGGGGTCATTGTGAATATAAGGGTACGACATAGATTCATCAATTTGGTCACAATTGAGTTATAAAGCATGATTATTATTCTCTTAGGCATTTTAGCAACCACCTTGCATGTATAATTGGAGGCTTAGGCATGAACATTAAAATAATATACATGGAAACCTTATTCACTTCAAATACAAGTATTCCAACCACATACTAACATAACTTCATTATATATATTAAATATTTCAACTTGGTAATCATACAACAACATAAACATGGATATGATTCAAATCATATCATGGAATTCAAAATTTATATTCCGGAAAGGGCTTCTTGAGCTTCATGGGTGAAATGAACCCATGAATCAACACTTTGCAAACCTTAGATAGAAGTTTCTTAAAGATTAATGATGGAATCTTCTGGATTAGAGCCTTCAATTAAAAACCCTAGACTTGTTCTTGAGGGAATTTGAGAAAAACAACTATATTTTGGTTAAACCTAGCTGAATCTCGTGTTATAGCCTTATATAGTGGTGGAAATTTAACCCTTTTGTGCTTAAATACACGAACATTTAATGACTGGAAACTAGGCAACGACGCGATCGGTGATGTAGTGCTTTGATGGCATCGACACGATACCTGATATGTCACACCATGATCGCACTATGCCTCAGTAGTTTTGACTTTGGAAACTTGCAACAATGTTAACCAACATGATAGGCGACGCGGCGCGTCAAGATCGCATTGGTCCACTATTTTGAGACACCAAACGTGGTCTGAAGGAGTTCCGAAAAATCTGAAACTCGTTCGGAAACACCTATTGACCTCTTTATCATGAATAAAAATGAATATGGACCATTAAGGGACATTATGGTCACAAACTGAGATTTCCAAGTCCGAGACCCCTTGACAAGCCTAAAAGGATGAATTAAGCTTAGAAATTTTGTAGGGTTGTATAGTATCTCCCTCTTGGGAACATTCATCCTCAAATAAGACTAACTGAGATGGGAGAAATGATAAGATGAAGTATATACTGATCATGAACAACTAAAACATGAGTACATGACTAACATTACTAATTTACTGAGATTCATACTGATCATGCATATCTAATGCATGATTTCATAACTGAGCTGATACATGGATGCATGACTGGGAGTAATGATTCACTTGTTCATGCATATCTGATGCATGAATACATGACTAACATAATGCATGAATACATAACTAAATATGTAATAGTAGTTAATATCAAGTTCATAATGGAAATCTAAGCTTAAAACTGAATAACAAGTTGTAATTGAAATTTAAACAAGAAAAAAAATGAATAAGATTTAAGAAAAGCTATTGCCTTGGGATGAGTCTGAGTTTACAGAGAATAGGTGAGGATACTTAGTCTGCATATCTGCTTCTGCTTCCCAAGAGACTCCCTCAACAGACTGATTCTTCTAAAGGATTTTGACTAGAGGAACTTCTTTGTTCCCTAGGCTGTGAGTATGATAGTCAAGGATTTTGACTAGAATCTCTTCATAAGAGAGGTTGTTATAAATGTCTATGCCATTTATAGGGGCTACAACAGTTGGTTCACCTATGGACTTCTTAAGCAATGAGACGTGAAACACTGGATGGACTGAGGCTAGATCTAAAGGCAATTCAAGCTCATAAGCTACCTTGTCGAAGTGACTGAGAATTTTGAAGGGACCGATATCTTGGGGATTAAACTTTCCCTTCTTGCCGAACCGCTCCACTCCCTTCATGGGAGATATTTTCAAATAAACATGATCACCAATCTCAAAATCAAAAGCTTTCCTGCGCATATCAGCATACTACTTCTGTTAGCTCAGAGATGTCTTGAGCCTTTTCCTGATCAATTGGACTTTCTCTAAGGTATCAAATACAAAGTCAGACCCTACTACTATGGCCTCACCCACTTCAAACCAACTGATTAGAGATCAGTATCTCTTACCGTAGAGAGCTTCGAATCGAGACATCTTAATATTGTAATAATAGCTGTTGTTGTATGCAAACGCAATCAAAGGAAAGTGGTCATACTAACTACCCGTGAAATTAATTGCACACGCTAGCAGTATATCTTCTAAAGTCTGGATGGTCCTTTCTTCTTGACCATCTGTCTGGGGATGGAAGGCTCTACTGAGGTGAACTCAAGTACCTAGACCCTTTTGGAATGCCTTCCAGAACTAAAAGGTGAACTGGGTACCCCTATCTGAAATAATAGACAATGGGACACCATGCAATCTAAAAAACTCCTTAATACAGAGTTTGGCATCAAGTACCTAGACCCTTTTGGAATGCCTTCCAGAACTAAAAGGTGAACTGGGTACCCCTATCTGAAATAATAGACAATGGGACACCATGCAATCTAAAAAACTCCTTGATACAGAGTTTGGCATAATCCTCAGTTGAATAAGAGGTATGGACTGGAAGGAAATAGGCTGATTTGGTCATCTTTTCTACAATGACCCAAACTGAATCATACTAATGACGAGTACAGGGAAAACCCATCACAAAGTCCATGTTCACTTCTTCCCTCTTCCAAGTGGGAATATTGAACTCTTGCATGGACCCACTAGGCTTCTTTTGCTCTATCTTAACCTGCTGACATGTAGAGCACTTAGCCATAAACTCTGGAATATCTCTCTTCATATCACCTCATCAATAAATCTCCCGCAAGTCGCGGTATATCTTAGTGGCCCCTGGATGAATAGAGTATTGCGCATCATGTGCTTCTGCAAGGATTTGCTACCTTAAGTCGTCTACACCCAACATATAGAGACGACCCTAACTACGCAAAACACCATCTACCCCTTGGGAGAAAACCTCTACTTTTTAATCTCTGATTGATTCTTTCAACTTGACTAGACTGGGATCTATATCTTGTTTTTCCTTAACTCTGAAAGCTAGAGATAATTCTGATTCTAAACCCATATACTACCTTCTACTGAGTCGACTAAGCGAACACCTAGTCTGACAAGCTGATGAACTTCCTGAGCTAATTTCTTCTTACTGTCCTCAACATGAGCAACACTACCCATAGAAAATCTACTGAGAGCATCAACCACTATATTGGCCTTTCTTGGATGATAAAGGACACTCATGTCGTAATCTTTCAAGATCTCTAACCACCTTCTCTGACGGAGGTTAAAATCTTTCTAAGAGAATACGTACTGAAGGCTTTTGTGATCTGTGAGCACATCTACATGCACCCCAATACAAGTTATGCCTCCAAATCTTTAAGGAAAAAACTACAACTGCTAACTTAAGATCATGAGTTAGATAATTCTTCTCATGGTGTTTAAGCCATTTGGAGGCGTAGGCTATGACCTTACCATGCTGTATGAGGACACAAATCAAACCCACTTTGGACGTATCACAGTACACAAAAAACCCATATTAAACCGTCTGGAAGAGCCAAAACTAGAGCTGAGGTGAGTCGAGTCTTCAACTCCTGAAAACTCTTCTAGCAAGGATCTAACCACTGAAACTTGACTTTTTTCTGAGTCAGTATGGACATAAGGGATACAATAGAAGGAAATCCCTCAGTAAACTGTGTGTAATAGCTATCCAAACCTAAGAAATGCCTAATATCTGATGGAAAAAAGGGCAAGGATAGTTTCTTACTGCTATGGTCTTTTGACGATCAACTCTAATGCCATTACCGGAAATGATATGACAAAGGAAGGCTACTGACCTTAGCTAAAATTTTCACTTACTGAATTTTGCAAGCAACTGATGATTTCTGAGAGTTTGCAGCACTATTTTGAGATGTTCTGCATAATCACGCTCACTGCGGGAGTAAATAAGGATGCCATCTATGAATACTATGAAAAATATGTCCAAGTACTGCTTTAACACTCAATTCATTATGTTCATGAAGGCTTATGGGGTATTGGTAAGACCAAAGGACCTGACTAAGAATTCAAAGTAACTATACCGAGTTCAGAAAGCTATTTTTAGAATGTCATATTCTCTAACTCTGAGCTGATGATAACCTGATCTGAGTTCTATCTTAGAGAAGTAACTGGTGCCCTGAAGTTGTTCAAATAAGTCATCAACTCTGGGAAGTGGATACTTGTTCTTGACCATGACTTTATTGAGCCGACAGTAATCAGTGCACATTCTGAGAGAACCATCTTTCTTTTGCACGAATAAGATCGATGTACCCCACGGGGATACACTAGGTCTTATGAATCCCTTATCTTGGAGATCCCTCGATTTTTCTTTTAATTCTCTAATTTTTTCTGGTGCCATTCTCTATGACGGAATAGATATAGGCTGAGTATCTGGTAGAAGATCAATGCCAAAGTCTATTTCTTTTTAAGGAGGAATTCCTGGAAGATCTTTGGGAAAGACATTTGAATATTCATTCACTACTGGGACTGATTCAAGACTGGGAGTTTCAAAACTAGTGTCCTTAACTCAATCAAGACGATAGACACATCCTTTAGATATTATATTCTATGCCCGAAGGTAGGAAACAAGCTTACTTCTGAATGCTGAAGTACTACACCTCCACTCTAAGACATGTTCATTTGTAAACTAAAATTGGACAACTCTATTTCTGCAGTCAACTATGGCATAGCAGTAATAAAGCCAATCCATGATGAGAATGACATCAAACTTAGTCATCTCTAATTCAACTAAGTCTGCTGATGTAACTTTCTGAGATACCATTACTGGATAGTTCCTGTATACCCACTAGGATATGATAGCTTTACCCACTGGGGTAGAGACTTAAAAGGGCTTTGCTAGAATTTTGGGACTGACTCCAAAATCAACTGCTATATAAGAAGTAATAAAAGACAAGAAGCTCCTGGATATAGCAAAGCGTAAACATGTATATGGAGGATCTATAATGTACCATTAACTATATCAGAAGAATTTTCCTAATTTTGTTGGGACTGAAGAGCATAAATTCTATTTGGGCATTGCCCACTAGTGGTGCTGGAAGTGGCACCTTGCTGGTTCTGGCCACCAAACTGAGCTGAGGAATGGTTATGCTGACCCTAAAATCCTAACAGGGGACAATCTCTGACCCTGTGGCCTGGCTTGCCACATCTAAAATAGTCATCACTTTCATCTCTGCAAACACCCTGATGGTTCTTGCTATAAGTATTACCAAGAGGATGAGTGCGGGCACTACTAATACTACCCTGAGGTTTAGGGCCTGACGCCCTATCCCTATTCCTGTCTCTAAATTTTGGCATGGGAGCACTGGCCGAGGAAGGAGCTTGAATGGATGAATTTGGGCGGTACTGAGAATGATTCCCACCCTCTGACTTAGGCTGAGAAAAGTTAAAACTACCTGTCCTTGCTCTCTTATTCTGCTTTTCTCTCATCTTAATCTTCTGCTCTTCTATCTGTTATACATAGATCATAAGCCTGGCTATGTCCATCTCACTAATCAATATCGTGGACTTGTACTTATTGAACATACTATCATTCACTCCAGAAATAAACTTAATCATCTCAGCCCTGCTGTCTGCCACTACATGAGGAGCGTATCTAGCTAATTGAGTAAACTTATGAGAATACTCGTTCACTTTCATTTTCCCTGCCTGAGGTTGATAAATTCCAATACCATAGCTTCTCTTAGCTCTATAGGAAAGAATATATCTGGAAATATAGTGGCAAAATCCTCCCACTCAATAGGCCCTGTATCTAAAGCCCTCTCTACCTTCCACTACTTGAACTATGTGTGAGCCATATCCCGCAATTGATATGTAGCTAGATCATCACTCTCACTAGCAGTAACCCCTATAATATTTGTAACCTTCTGAACCTGATCAAGGAATTCCTGAGGGTCCTCATCTGACTTTGACCCAAAGAAGAATGGAGGATTCATTCGAGTGAAGTCCTGAATCCTGGCTGCAACTAAATTATCCACTGAGTTGGCTGGAATAATAGCTGGTCATTCATTCTGGGCAGCAACTGAATTAGCAAGAGCAGTGAATGCAGCTCTAAACTTTACATGAGAAACATGTTCATGCAAGGGTTCTTCTTGGACGGGCAGAGGGGCTGATTGATTTTTGTTTTTCATTTTGGGAGGCAAGTTATGTAAGTGAAAAGGGAGAAATGGATTAGACTGAAAGTTAAATTTGAGCTCATGCTCACTGGCACGACATGAATACTGAAAGAAGGGAAACTGTTCCTAAATGATCTTATATCCTCCTATACATAAATGTGGCGTGCAATACACCCATGCGTAAGACTCTACTAGATATGACTTTTTAGACTACCTAGGACACTATTGAACCTTAGGCTCTAATACCAAGTTTGTTAAGCCCCAAATCTAATACCTAGAATGCTACATGGTGCTAGCAATCCCGAAGGACCACAAGCTAACCCATGACTGATATCTATAATTGAGCACTGCATAGTATACTATATAAATGAAGAATAAAAGGGCTGAAATGCCATAAAGTTCAAATATCTAGTAAAACATAGCATCTGGAAATACGGTATATCAATACCAAACTAAAATAAACTGTCTGAACATTTTAATCTAAAAGCCTCTAAACTATCTGAAAACTATGGAGTTGATGGGACAGGTCCCCAACTAACCCCGTCTACTAAAACTAAAATAATGAAATAATTATGCTATCCATGAATGATGAGGACTCACTGTAAATCTATTATTGCTGGCTGAATCTAAAGCTAAGTGCGATTAGAAACATGAGCATCCAAACCTATGGTATAGAACACCATAGTGCAGAATAAAAATATGCGTTAGTATATCTGAATGTACTGGTATGCAAAGTGTAGTAGGATGAATGCATGGGGTTCATATACATGAACAATACTAACTGAATGAATAAGATAAACGTGAGAATACATACATGAATATGTAACTGTAAATGAGATTGTGATAATACTAATTACTGAGTCTAAATAACGATAACATGAGTTTTGTATAACTGATATACTATTAACTGAGTGACTGTGTCTGACAATCTTGATTCTGATGGAACTAGCTGAGTTCCGTACTGAATTAATTGACTGTATCTTACAGTCCTAAATCTAAAGAACTATTTGAGTTCTTTTATTGAGACTAAGATTGAGACTGAGGAAAGTAGTCATCTAGCTGACATGCCCTTTTTTTGTATAGAGTTGGGGTCCAATCTGTAAACCCAATCGGAAGGGTGTCAATATCGTGCCACTAGTAAGGATAAGCTGTGAGTGACCCTCATCTAGCAGTGTCCCTAAAGAAGAATGGTGGGACCCTCATCTATAAGTGTTAATCCACCTCATCAACCCTCAACTATCAGTTTTGATGTCTCAACCTATGCTGGCTATATAGTTCTTAAATGCAAGGATTTCTTTTAAGGATCACACCCTCTACTGTCAGTGTATGCCCTCATCCTTGGGTTAGCTCGGTGCTGTATCCTATTCCCAACTGAATAGACACGGAACTGATTATACTGAGATAAACTAGACTAATTTCACTGAATTCCATAGACTAACGAAATATATTTGAATTCTATTAACTGACTGAGTTCATGAGATTACTGAGTTTTCCTGTGTCACGTAACTGGCTGAATTCTACTGTGCTCTGAAACTGACTCTGAATATGACTGATCATTGCGTGACTAAGATTTTCATGAAACTAACACTGGCTCTAGGCATAGAGCTAAATTTTCAAGACATGACGCTTCTTGAACACATGACCATAGTCAACAACTCATAGTACAAACGTTGGGGATTTTCATGAAGTATTTATATGTCATAAGCTTACACATGAATAGGTATACATATAAACATGTCATAATTTTGTAAGTCTAATCTCATGAGCATTCCACCAAACCATTACAATGCATAGCAATAATATGGGGGGTTATTGTGAACATAAGGGTAAAGCATGGATTCATCAATTTGGTCATAATTGAGTCATAAAGTATGATTGTTATTCTCTTGGGCATTTTAGCAACTACCTTGCATGCATAAATTGAGGCTTAGGCATGAATATTAAAATAATACATCATGGCAACATATTCACTTCAAATACAAGAATTCCAACCACATATTAAAGTAACTTCATTATATGTATTACAAATTTTAACTTGGTAATCATACAACAACATAAACATGGATATGATTTAATTCATATCATGGAATTCAAAATTTATATTTTTGAAAGGGATTCTTAAGCTTAATGGGTGAAAGAAAACCATGAATCAACACTTTACATACCTTAGATGGAAGTTTCTTAAAGATTAAGGGTGGAATATTTTGGATTGGAACCTTCAATTGAAAACCCTAGACTAGTTCTTGAGGGAATTTGAGAGAAACAACTATATTTTGGTGAAAACCTAGCTAAATATCGTGTTATAGGCTTATATAGGGGTGGAAAATTGACCCTTTTGCCCTTAAAGATGCAGATATTTAATGACTAAAAACTGGGTATCGACGTGATTGGCGATGCAACGCATTGCGCCATGATCGTGCTAAGCCTCCGTAGTTTTGTCTCTGGCAACCTACAACAATGTTAACCAACGCGATAGGCGACGTGGCGCGTTAAGATCTTGTTGGTCCACTATTTTGGGACACCAAACATGGTCTAAACGAGTTCTAAAAAATCTAAAACATGTTCGGAAATACCTATTGACCTCTTTGATCATGAATAAACAAGAATATGAACAACCATTAAGGGACATTGTGGTCACGAACTGAGACTGGCAACTTTCGAAGGAAAAAAAAAACTAAGTCTGGGAACTTAGCTAGAATTTTCTAAGTCTTAGACCCCTTGACAAGCCTAAAAGGATGAATTAAGCTGAGAAATTTTGTGGGGTCCTACACTTGGGAGGTGACTTAGTGACTTGAAAGTGATTAAGTCTAGGTACTTGACATGTGAATTTTTTCATTTTGAATGTAGTTTAGTTCAGTGACTTGGGAGGTGACTTAGTGACTTGAAAATGATTATGTGTAGGTACTTGAAATGTGAATTTTTTCCTTTTGAATGTAGTTTAGTTTGTTTACTTAGGGGGGTGACTTAGTGACTTGAAATGTGAATTTTTTCATTTTGTATGTAGTTTAGTTTGGTGACTTGGGAGGTCACTTAGTGACTTGAAATTGATTAAGTGTAGGTACTTGAAGTGTGAATTTTTTCATTTTGAATGTAGTTTAGTTTGGTGACTTGGGAGGTGACTTAGTGACTTGAAATTGATTAAGTGTAGGTACTTAAAATGTATATTTTTTCCTTTTGAATGTAGTTTAGTTTGGTGAATTGGGAGGTGACTTAGTGACTTGAAATATGAACTTTTGTGACTTGAAATAATTACTTGAATCTGATTGATTGTGTAGATGGAACCTGGTTATAACTGGATATATCAACGGAATAATAAAAATATAATGGGTCTTAGGGTGGAATTTGTTAAAGGTGTCAGACGATTTGTTGAACATGCTAAGACACTTGATGCTTGGTCACATTTTTGGGCTATTCATTGTACTTTTGTTAGATGTGATGGTACAAATATTTTAAAGAAAAAGTTGTGAAGGAACATCTTTATAGAAGGGAGTTTCACGAGGACTTTTTAAGATTGTATACTATTCACAATGATGTTGAGTAAAATAACTTTGTTGTTAGTGAAAGTAGTAGGTCTGCAAGGCATAATAACTATCAAGATACTAGGATGGCAGAAATGATGCATGATGTTTGTGGGATGCAACATGGGGGAGGCTTTAGCGAAAATGTTAAAGATGTTCTTAATAAAGAAGCGGTCCATTTTTATGAACAAATACATACTGCTAGTCATCCTTTGTTTGATGGGTATTCACATTCTAGTTTGTCTGTTACTGTTAGATTATTAAGTATTAAATTTGATTGGAATATTCCTGAAGGAGAGATGGAGTCAATGTTAGACCTTATTAAAGAGTTAGTCCCCACCTTAGAGGTTCTTAATTCTATCTATAAGGCAAAAATATTGGTGTCAAAGTTAGGTCTCTCCTCGATTAGAATTAATTATTGTGAAAATAATAGCATGTTATACTTTAAGGAATATGCTAACCTAGAGTCCTATAAGTTTTTTTAGCACCCTCGATATAAGCATGGTTGTCATGGAAATAAAATTGCTATTAAGGCGATGCATTATTTACCTCTAATACCAAGGTTGAAGAGTTTGTATGCTTCAAACAGCTCAGCTCCTCATATGAGATGGTACAGTGAAAATAGAAGGACCATTAGTGTTATGTGTCATCCATCTGATGGAGAGGCTTGGAAGCATTTTGATGCAACTTATCCAGATTTTGAAACTGAGCCACAAAATATTCATTTGGGATTATGTGCGGATGGCTTCTCACCCTTTTCTGTTGGTGTTGTGCCATATTCATGTTGGCATGTATTTATCACCCCGTATAATCTTTCTCCTAAAATCATGATGACTAGTCCATATATATTTATGAATTGTGTTGTTCCTAGCCCGCGTAATCCAAAAAGCAGAACAGATTTCTACTTGCAACCTTTGATTGATAAACTTCAAGTTTTATGTCATGAGGGGGTTAAAACTTGGGATATTTCACTTAAATAGAATTTCAATCTGCGTACATATCTAATATGTACTATTAATGATTTTCCTTCTTATGGAATGTTGTCTGGGTGGATGACATCTTGAAAGTTGGCTTGTCCATACTGCATGGGAAAAACAAAATCTTTGACATTGAGACATGGCAAGAAAAATTCATGGTTTGATTGTCATCATTGTTTCTTTCCACCTAATCATGAGTTTAGGAGACTCAGGAATGCATTTAGGAAAAATAGAACTGAACATGATGGTGCACCTCCAAGGTTATCTGGTCATGACATCTGGGAGATAGTTCAGGATTTTCCTAAAGTTAGCGAGGAACTATTGTATAGGCTTGATAGATATGATGTTTTGCATAACTAAACTAAGCGAAGTATATTTGGGAGTTAGAATATTGGACAAATAATTTAATTTGAAATAATATTGATGTCATACATATTGACAAGAACTATTTGACAAATTTTTCAACACAGTTATGGATGTCACCGGTAAGACAAAGGATAATCCTAAGGCCAGACTTGATTTACTAGAATATTGCAAGCATTGAGAATTACACTTACAGGAGGGGCCCAATGGCAATGTTCTTAAGCCCAAGGCTAGTTATATATTCAAGTTGGACCAAAGGAGAAAAATATATGAGTGGGTCCAAAGTTTATAGTTGCCTGATGGATATGCCTCAAATTTGGGAAAGAGAGTTGATATGGGACAAAGAATCTTACGTGGAATGAAAAGCAATGATTTTCATGTTTTTATGAAACAATTACTTCCAATTGCTTTTATTGGTTTGCCTAAAAACATATGAAAACCAATAGCAGAGATTAGTTTGTTCTTCAAAGACTTATATGCCACTACATTAAAAGAAGAAAATCTGGCACGAATGGAAAATAATATTGTTGTTATCACCAATAAGTTGGAGAAGATTTTTCTTCCAGGGCTTTTGATGTGATGGAGCATCTTCCCATTTACCTTGTCCATGAAGCTCGGCTAGGTGGTCCAGTTCAAACTAGGTGGATGTATCCATGCGAATGGTAAACAATTACAACATATTTAAATTCATACATATCTTTTTTAATATGGTAAACATATAGTCTTTAGATTATGCAAGGCAATTGGAAAACTAAAAAGGGGTCCCAAAAATAAACATAGGGTGGAAGGCTCTATAGTTGAGGCATATATTGCAAGCGAAACATCTCAATTTTTTTTATACTACTTTGGTGATGAAGTTACCTAATTAAGAAACAAATAGAATCATTATCGAGATGATGAGAATGAGCCTCATTTGCAGCCAATATCAATTTTTAAACAATCTAGTAGTAAGGCTAAGAAGACCATATTTCACTAGCTCACTACCATGGAGCACAAATCAACAACTTTATATGTCTTGCTGAATTTTTCGGAAGTTGAGCCCTCTCTGAAGTAAGGAGATTAAATATTAACATATCTTATTATTTACTTATTCCCTTAAGGAAACTAATTGTGTTTTTGCATGTTGGATCTTCAGTTCTTTTGAGACCCAATTCTACAAAAATCAAGTGTATGCATCCTTTTCTACATGGTTTACATATGAGGTTTGTAAGTGTGCTAATATTTCTACAAATTTTAAACATTTACACATTCTTCAACTAACATATATATATATATGTATAATATTTTTAGGTACACCAGTCACCAATTGCGGTCACATACAATCAGTTTTTTAAAGATATTTCTTTAGTACCGGTTGAAGCTCATACAATGTCCCATTACATAGTAAATGGGTTTAAATTTTTCATCGAAGAACACTCTAGAACAAGAAAAACAAACAATAGTGGCATTTGGGTTAAGGGTGATGATTATGCTGATTACTTTGGCATCATACAAGAGATCTTAGAATTGGAGTATTCTATTTTCCCAATAAAAAAATTGTCCTCTTTTGATGTAAGTGGTTTGATCCAAGCACAAGAGGTACAAGAGTACATAAGGAGCATCACATCACTGAAGAGAAGCACAATAAGTTGTACCCTATTTACGATCCCTTTATTCTCGCACAAAATGCTAAAAAAGTGTATTATGCTCCTTATCCGTTGCGCAGTGGTAAGTCTGATTGGTGGGCCGTAATCAAAACAAATCCTATAGGATGGGTGAATGTTGATAATATTTTGGAGACTGCATATCAAAATGAAATACAGATTGATCACTAGTTAGTGGACATTGATTTAGTGGATAGTTTGAATCACCCAAAAAATATATTTGAAGAAGTTAATATTGTAGAAAAAGAGGCTTAGTGGGTAGGAGATGAGGAAACTTTCAAAGAGGATGAATGGTTTAGTGGAGAATCTTCTGGAGAGGAGTATTAGTTCATGTAAGTTGTATTTATTATGTATTGATGTCTTTATGCTTTGTACTATTTACCTTTATGTTTCTTGTTTTAGATTGATAAGTAATATACTGTGTAAAATTGTTGTTTTTAGTTTTTCATAATTTATGTAGTAATACAAATATTCTTGGCTATCTTGGTTGTTGGAGCGAGTCTAAACTTGCTATGGTTATGTAACTATTTCACTAGTGTTTTAATACTGATTTAGTAATTTGAAATGTGAATTAGTAACTTGAGATTAGTTACTTGGAATGTTTTCTTATGTATTCATTTTGTAACGAATAACTACTTGTTAACTTTACATAATTTAGATGGCAGGTAACGGTGACAAAGGTACACAAAAAGTTGATCCTACAAAGACAAAAAAGAAAAAACAACCTGCACCTTATATACGACTGTCAGGTATTCATATATCTGAGGGTTAGTTTGCCGACGCGCCATCACAACCCTTATATTCCAGGTCGTTGCAGCATTCAGTTCCTGTTCCTAAGCATATGGGTCCACTTCATGGGTCTACAGTGAATCATTCTGCTCCCATCCTCGTGCCACCCCCATCACAGTACCTTCAGACGACCACTGGCATATCCAATTATCTACCATTGTCTATAGTACCCTCTACTAGGAGTCACCCATATTCTCATAGTGATTCTTGTAGATCTATTGGGTTGACAGATCTTCATCTTGGAGACACTCCATTCGATACTTCAGATCTGTCCATGCCAGTTCATCCACCAACACTTGATCCACAGCCTAGAGATAGAGATGTTTAATAGAGGCGGTATATTATTCCATATGGAGTAGGGTAAGATTTCTAAATATAACAACATTATTCATTTTTTCTTTACTATATTATTATGCTTTATGAAATTACTGTTTGATCTTGTCTTGTAAGTTTATGCCCGATGAGGGAACTAGAAAAATTATGACTAAATACATTATTCGGCACTGGAACAACTATTGGACCAGTTGGCAAAAGGTTCTAGAAAATGAAAGAGAAAAAATGTTTAAAGAATTTCATGTATGGATTTAACTTATTGACTACTTAACACACTATTAGAATAAAAAATTGAATATTATATTTTTGTTTTTGTTGTAGAAAAATTACTGGTGGGATGATGTGCATGTCCATACTATAAAGAGGAATTTTTATAGAAGGGCTAGAGCCAGGATGAACGATCTGTTGGATTATGAAAGAACAAATAGGGTATGACCAGGGTTTATCCTCGAACCCATGAGGCAAGATTATCTTCTCTATTGGAGTAGCAAAGAATACCAAGTGTTGAGTGAGAAAGAAAAGAAAGCCAGGGCATTATCCAAGGGTGGCTCTCTACATATTGCAGGTACAGTTAGTCGGATTACTGTGAAGCAAAAAATGATATATAACTTTTACAGTTTTAATTATTTCTTTCTATTTAAATTTCTAATTATTTAAAGATCAATAATTTTATTATATGTAGGCAAAAAAATTGGGTAGGAAGCCAAGACAAGATGAGGTATTCGAGGAGACCTATGTAAAGAAGAAAAAGAACCCAACTGATGAAGATGTCTGGGTTGAGGCTCATGTAAAATCTACCCATGTAAGAATCAAATTTTGTATTTATGAGTCTTTTTCTCAAAGTTGATATTATTCAAGTATGAGTAGTTTAATATTTTTTACTATTAATTTTAAATTTACTTTGAATATATGACAAATATATGTGGCTCGTTGATGAGTTTCGTAGTACTCAGTCTCTTGAAAGTCAGGGTGACACAATACCTGAAGATATAGAGGAGGAGTTAAAAAAGAAACTGTGGGTCCTCCAGTTAGAGGACAATACTATGGATACCACAAAAAATGTTCTAGTGAGAATGTTAGGTCTTCGTCTAGCCCTACATCCTATTCCTCATCAGTTGATAGAGAAATAGTTGACTCACTAAAAGATATGATTTCTAAACTCACTAAAGAGCTTGCTGCATAGAGAGAGAGGGCGAAGTAGAAGGAGGAGGAAACAACATCACAAATCAGCATGCCGCAGCAGTAGTTCAACTCTTTTATTCAATCTATTGGGATTCTTCCTCCTTATCCTAGTAATGTAGTTCGGGCTATAAAAGGTCTAGGCCCACTAGATGATATCACCATAGATGAGGAATCAAATCCTTTATGTGTGGGTGAGTATGTGGATGACGAAGACAATGATAAGTGGTAGTTTTTAGACTTTTGTATGTGTTGTAGTTTAGATTTTGGTCCTTGAAAAATTCTTAAGCTTTGAGCTCACTATCCTAGTTACGATTGTACCCTATGAGTTGTAGGGTATCCTAACGAGTAATTGGGATGAGTCGTAACCAAACTAGCAAGTTTGTGGCTTGATTCTGTTCTTAGTGCGAGTGGCTCATTAAAAGCCATAAAGATTTGATTCATTAGGTGTAATCGTAGGGTGTCTAGTGTAAATCCTTATTTGGGTTCTTTGTTAACTACAACTGGACCTTATGAATCTTAGGGTCTCATTACGAGTTGGTTGGTGGAGTCATAAGGATAACAATATAGGGTGCATTAGTGGTACTAGCTTGGTTACAACTCGTGGTGATGAGTGGTAAGGAGTGGCTATGAGTCAAGGGTTGAATCATAACCAAAATAAACCATTTTTAAATTTTGAGGGCATTCTAGAAATTTCCCCTCTTACCCAACTTAGAACCCATGTCTTATAACCTATTTAGGGTGTTATTATCTCTCAAAAATAATCTAAGCAACGTCTAAAATACTCCCAAATTCTCAAGGTCAAGAACACTCAGGGTTTTCAAGAGGTTGATTAATTAGGGCTCTCAAGGGTGATTTCTCTTTGTACATCTTACTATTATAGGCATGTTACTCTGCCCTCTTTTTTAATTTTGTAAAAACATATGTTTTAAGGTATTGTTCATGAGATGTTTATATGGGTTCTGAAAAAAGGTTGGGTTTTTTTTGAATGTTTATGAAGTGAACAATGTTTCTCATGATTTATATTTATTTTCCCTATTATAATTATGGTTTTAAACTTGTGGGTGCATGGGTATGGTGAATGAAATAGGGAATTGTGATTTTCCCAAACTTATGACTTTTGAAGTAGTTATGACCCCACCTTCATAATGTGAAATTAGTTTTGATTATGAGCACTATGGGAATTTGTAAAATTGAACTAGTCTTGAACTATTGCATGATAAAAAGAGGTATCTAAAATAGAATGGTATGATTTAATGAACAAAGGGGGTTGCTGACTCCCACCGTGTATTAATGAACAAAAGGAGTAGCTCTCCCCAAGTTAATAGAAATTATTTTGGGTATGATGTGTTACCTTGTAAGTGTAGTTGGTATAACTATACCAACTATGTATGCCTAAATGTGTATTGTGGTTCATTGAATGGGATTTTGTGATAAATGTTTTAATGTGGCTTTAACAAGGGTTTTGTAACTGAGGCGTAAAAGTGGATGTCCGAGTCGCCAATACTGGAAACTATATTTTCTGGTACAGGGGTCAAAGTAACTAGGGAGGTTTGAGTCTCTCTTATTATTATTTCATGATTAGGGAGGTTCGAGTCCTCCATAAATCATTATATGATTGTGTGATTAAGTCACCTTGGTATATGTAAGTATGTTCGAATCCCCCGTGCATATATATATATATGAGATTATTCTTCAATTCTTGAGGTTACATATACTGGGCCCCGACCAGGGGTTAGAGCTGGGCCCATATAGCCTATGGGTTTTATTATATGATGGTTAAGCTACACAACCTATGGTAAATCTTTGAAGTACATGTTAAGCCTTATTCTTTATCCCAACATGCGATAT